>NC_092334.1:694432500-694717500 GCF_046630445.1 Rutidosis leptorrhynchoides | reverse complement strand
GTTGAAAACTTATTATTTATATACTTTTACTACCGTGAGTATATAGTCCCATTTTTAAACTCTAAAAATATTTTGGGATGAGAATACATGCATTTTATGTTTTACGCTATGGACACAAGTACTTAAAATATATTCTACGTTGAGTTGTACCACCTTGCATATCTTCCCTAATAGCTTGGTAACTAATATTTACATATTGTAAGAACACGTAAGCGCGAATCCTATTGATAGATCTATCGGGTTTGACAACCCCAACCGGGCTAGTCGCTCTAGTATCGTAAACGGTTGCATAGTACTTCATTTTTACTACACTTGGTACAGTGTAGGGAGATTTCATAATAAAGGGAATATGCCACATTATTGGTTAAGTATGGTTACCGAAGCACTCAACAACTTATAGAATATCTTTATTGAAATGTTTATAACTATGAAATCTTGTGGTCTATATTTATATCGATGCTAGCTTTAAACCTATATATCTCACCAACCTTTGCATTGACTGTTTAAACATGTTTATTCTCAGGTCCTTAAGAAAGTCTTCCGCTATTGCATTATCTGAGCAAGCTGTGCATGGAGTCTTATGCTTTTGTTTAAATGAAGTGTTGCATTCAATAAAACCTTTGTCATGTAATATATTCGACTGTTATGCCACGTGTGTAGTATTTGTAAACCGATGTAATATGGGGATTATTCCTTAAATAATCGTCCACTTGTTTAAAACATGCATTATGTATAATAATGGTGTGTTTTTTTTATGAAACGAATGCAATATTTTCTAAAAACGTATCATATAGAGGTCAAATACCTCGCTATGGGACCATGAATAACGTACTGCATTTATATTAATATGGACGGGTCATTTCAGTTGGTATCAGAGCAGAGGTCTTAGTGAACCAGGAATTGCATTAGTGTGTCTAACCGGTGTTTGTTTGGATGCATTAGTGAGTCTGGACTTTGACCGCGTCTGTTTTGAAAACCATTGCTTATCATTTTTGGTCAGAAATTGAATATTTTAACATGTAAATGTTATGTGGTATATTACTAATGCACTAGTTAATATGTGATAGATGTCTGCATCTAGCTCCGAATTAGTATTCACTTTCAGCGACTCCGAAATCGAGTCCAAATCTTCAGCAAAAGTATCGATCATCAATTTGTCTGATGATGATGAAGACCCAAAAGAGGACACATTTTGGGAAGATTCACAATTCCTGGAAGAACCGGAAGTGAAAGAACCTGAAAACGATCCTGAGGAGGAGGAGGAAGAGGAAGAGGAAGTAAAAGAGATTACTGAGAAAGAATTTAAAAAGGAAAAGGAACATGTAGTCACCAAACCAAAATTTCCAAATCCGGAAATTAATAAAGCATTTGTTATACAACGTGCTCCTGACATTTCTACCCCTAATCATCTTTGTCTTACCAACTCTATTGAGGTATCAAGTACCTCAGAACCCCGACCAAGATATAAACCTACCGCTCGAATAAGCGTTATGCCAGTACCTGATAACAAGAGGCCCCGCCGTTTTTAAAACCATTTCCGCTACGACATCACTTCACGCATTGTATAATATTATTTAGTGTGCTTTACTTTGTCCTACATATGTTTTATGTAAAATAAACTTATGTGAATAAGTGATATTGTATCGATGTACCATAATGCATTGAAGAATAAAGCGTGAAATGATAATGCATTAGTTTTTCATGATAGAATATTATTTGGATGGTAGTTGTTAATTGTTGTACTAAGCTATTAAGTATGAACTTTAACGGGTAGGTAATACCCTAGAAATAATTATAAAACGCTAATAAGAAGAAAAGGCTTTTATAATAATTGGTTCATATTATTAATATGCCACGATGTACCATTAATTACTCGCTACATCTATAATATTCTATGTGATTAATTATCTTATATGTTTATTGAAGAAACATGCTCGATTGAATCGAATGACAGAATAAGAAATTTAAGAGCTTATCAACCAACATGTAAACGACCGAATGCTTTGGGTCGAAGCGGCAAGAGCAGCAGAAAACAACACAAACCCTCTCGTTGGATGCACATATAAAGAGTTTCAAGGTTACAAACCTTCATCATTCAGCGGAACAGAAGGACCGGTCGGTTTAACCCGATGGTTCGAAAAGCTGGAGTCTGTATTTAAAATTAGTGGTTGTGCGGAAGGGGATATGACAAAGTATGCTTCATGCACATTACAAGATGGTGCACTTACATGGTAGAAAAACTATGTAAAAGCTGTAGGGGCGATGCAGCATATCATACTCCTTGGGAGGAGTTGAAAAATATGCTAATCAACGAATACTGCCCAAGGAACGAGGTTAGGAAGATAGAAGCCGAGTTACGTAATCTGAAAGTTGTAGGCACGGAACTTACCAACTATAACAGGCGATTCATGGAAATAGCCTTGTTATGTCCTGAATTGGTACCAACTGAAGAGCGAAAGATTGAATTGTACTAGGATGGCCTGCCAAAAAACATCAAGGCCAATGTTACAGCATCCAAACCTAAGACAATTCATGAAGCTATCACCATAGCAAACGAGCTAATGGATCAGATCATTCTGGATAAGAATGCATTAAATAACGATGCCAAGGTATCGGATAACAAAAGAAAGTGGGATGGAAATCGTGATCGAGGTAACCAACAACAATCTCTCAAGAAACAGGAAACTACGCAAGGTGCGGATAGTGGTTCAAGCTCGGGTTACAAAGGACGAAATCCCTTATGCAACAAATGCCACAAACATCACTCTAGTTTTTGTAATGTGGTGTGCAACAATTATGATCGAATAGGTCATCTTGCTGAAGATTGTAGGGTTCCAGTTACAAATACAAATGGCACCAAGACTCCTACAACCAATGCAAATAGAACTGCCCTGGCTACTGTTACTTGTTACAGGTGTGGGAAACAGGGTCATATTAAGAGCCAGTGCCCGAATCCAGAGAAGAAAAATGGACCTGCACTTAGAAGAGCATTTAATATTAATGCTAGAGAGGCGTGTGAAGACCCGGAGCTTGTTACGGGTACGTTTACCATTAATAACTTATCAGCATCTATAATATTTGATACTAGTGCCGATAGAAGTTACATGTGTAGAGACTTTTATGCTAAATTGAATTGTTCATCATTACCTCTAGATGCTAAGTACATGATTGAGTTAGCTAATGGTAAACTAATTAAAGTCGATATAATTTGTCGTGATTGTAAAATAAATTTATCCGGAGAAACGTTTAAAATTGATTTGATACCCGTAGAATTAGGAAGTTTTGACGTAATAGTCGGCATGGACTAGATGTCCAAAATAGGAGCTGAATTTGTTTGTGCCAAGAAGGCAATTCGCATTCCTCGTAAGAATAAAATGCCAGTAATGATTTATGGAGAGAAGGGTAACTCAAAACTAAAACTCATTAGCTGCTTGAAAGCCCAAAAGTGCTTGAAGAAAGGGTGTTATGCTATCTTAGCACGTGTTAATAAAGTCGAAATGAAGGAGAAAGAGAAGAGCATCAACGATGTGCCTGTGGCAAGAGATTTTCCTGAAGTCTTTCCGGAAGAGTTACCGGGATTACCTCCATTTAGATCTGTAGAATTTCAAATAGATCTAGTACCAGGAACTGCACCAGTGGCTTGTGCTCCATACAGACTTGCACCGTCTGAGATGAAAGAGTTACAAAGCCAGTTACAAGAACTACTAGACTGTGGATTCATTCGACCGAGCACTTCACTGTGGGGTGCTCCGATTTTATTCGTTAAGAAGAAAGATGGATCCTTCCGCATGTGTATAGATTACCGTAAACTAAACAAGTTAACTATCAAGAATCGGTACCCATTATCGAGAATTGACGACTTGTTTGATTAGCTGCAAGGATCACGTGTTTACTCCAAGATCGATCTAAGATTGGGTTATCAACAGTTGCGAGTTAAAGACGAAGATATTCCAAAAACCGCATTTCGGACACGCTACGGTCATTATGAATTTTTGGTCATGCCGTTCGATTGACCAATGCACCAGCTGTATTCATGGACCTCATGAATAGGGTATTCAGTCCGTACTTAGATAAGTTTGTTATCGTCTTTATTGATGACATTCTTATTTATTCTAAGAATAAAACAGAACATGAACAACATTTAAGGTTGGTGCTGGAACTGTTAATGAAAGAACAGTTATACGCAAAGTTTTCCAAGTTCGCCTTTTGGCTGAAGGAAGTACAGTTCCTTGGTCATATTGTCAGCAGTGAAGGAATTTAGGTTGATCCAGCCAAGATTGAAGCTATAGAAAAGTGGGAGACCCCAAAGACTCCAACGCAAATACGCCATATTTTTGGGTCTTGCTGGCTATTACAGAAGGTTTATTCAAGATTTTTCCCGAATACCTAAACCATTGATAGCATTAATACACAAAGGGAAGAAGTACGAATGGACTTCTGAGCAGGAAGCCGCATTTCAATTATTGAAGAAGAAGTTGACTACATCGCTTATTCTATCATTACCTGAAGGAAACGATGATTTTGTAATTTATTGTGATGCTTCGCAACAAGGTCTTGGTTGTGTCCTCATGCAACGAAAGAAGGTTATTGCATATGCTTCCCGACAACTAAAGATTCATGAACAAAATTATACGACTCATGATCTAGAATTGGGAGCAGTGGTGTTTGCATTAAATATTTGGAGACACTACTTGTACGGGGTTAAATGCACTGTGTATACCGATCATAAAAGCCTTCAACATATCATCAACCAAAAACAACTGAACATGAGGCAACGTAGGTGGATTAAGCTGATAAACGACAATGATTGTGAAATTCGCTATCATCCTGGGAAAACAAATGTAGTAGCAGATGCTTTAAGCAGGAAGGAAAGAGAGCCAATTCGAGTACGAGCAATGAATATGAAGATTCATACGAACCTCACCACCTAAATTAAGGAGGCTCAACAAGGAGCTCTTTCTGAAGAAAACTTTGGAAATGAGATGCTTAAAGGGTTAGATAAGCAGCTTGTTACACGGGAAGACAGAACCCGATATTTTGTTGGACGCATTTGGGTACCAAAGTTTAAAGGGTTAAGGAAATCAGTACTAGACGAAGCACATAAAACAAGATACTCGATACATCCCAGAGCAGGAAAGATGTATCATGATCTTAAGGCACACTTTTGGTGGCCAAATTTGAAAGCTGATATTGCAACGTACATCGGAGAATGTTTGACTTGCTCCAAAGTCAAGGCGGAACATCAGAAACCGTCAGGTCTGCTGCAACAACCAGAAATCCCAGAATGGAAGTGGGAATGTATTATAATGGATTTCATCACGAAGCTACCAAAGACTACATGGGGTTACGACACCATTTGGGTAATTGTCGATCGTCTCACCAAGTTCGCACATTTCCTACCTATGAAGGAGAAGGATGGGATGGAAAAATTGGCACAACTATGCTTAAAAGAAGTTGTCTCTAGACATGGAGTACATATTGTAGCGACCCAAACAAAGTCGTCATTGACGGCGCCGTCTACTTAGGTCCCGTTACGTGGTCATAAGTCTTTAAAACAACGTTTGACCAAAAGTATGTCGCATTCATTTCAAAAGTAAAGATGTTTCAAGGTTTACAAAGTAGTTCGACAACTATTTACATTACAAAGTTTAAAGTACAATTTAAACATATGCGACACAATTTAAAAGTAGCCAAAAGACGCTCCACGTATGCATGTATACTCGACATCCAAACAAGTATCAAGGAAATGAGCGGAAGCATGTATCACAACATGTTCAAGGACCTGAGAAAAACATAGAATTCTGTCAACAAAAACGTTGGTGAAATCATAGGTTTAAGTAAGTAAGTACAAGTGAACCACAAGATTTGCAACAAAGATGCAATAGTAATACATTCCAAAAGTTTGTTTCACGAGCACCCAATTATCAATGCTTAACATTCCTTCCATAGAACCACATCACAATAGTGTTAGAACATACACTGTTTCTCGAAAATATATTTCATTCGTAAACGGTAGCGAACCGTTTGAATGAGGGTTTGTCAAACCCATATGGCCATATAACATAAGTTCTCGCTTACACCCGGCAAGTGTAACTAATGATAATCGAATTGAGGATTTTTGTTCAAACTCGTATGTAGAATGTTTGTTTTCCTGTACTTGTGTTCACTTAATAAAAAGAAACGTTTATGTTTTCTCATCCCAAATGTAAGTGCAAAAGAGTAAAAGTGGGACTATGATCTCACCTTGTGTGCACGAGTAATAAGTACTTCAACAAGTAACGTGTGCAAAGAACAATGCTAGTCTTGACCTAAACAAATAGGTTTATATCAATATCGGTAAACACGATAGGTCAAAGTGTTCAATTAGTCCTATGGCTCGTTAAGACTCGATCATAATAGCATGTGAATCAAATTGTCATGTTTCATGCAAGGTACAAGTATAAAAGCATGTTAGAACAATTGCACAAACATTTGGTTAAGTTTGATTAAAAGTCAACTTAGGTCGGGTCAAAGTCAACGAAAAAGTCAACACGTTCGGGTCGGGTCCCGAACTATTTTTCTGAGGTTTTTAATCATATATGAGCATGTTAGAACAAGTTACATGTGAATCGGAGGTCCATAGCATAGCAAACATTTTCCGTAAAATGACCAACGAAGACAGAAGCCTGCCAGTGTATCTGGACGGCGTCCAGATTGTCTGGACGGCGTCCCGCTTTGAAGGCTGGGACGGCGTCCAAATATCTGGACGGCGTCCAGCTTTGAAATCTGGGACGGCGTCCAAGGGTCTGGACGGCGTCCAGATTGGTATTCAAGTCTGATGCAGAAAACTTCTAAGTGCACGAACCAAAAACCAAACTAACACATTTTATGATCCGCAAACAACCAAAACATGTATCTTATATCATCGGAAAGGTATTTTGACGAGGAAAACATCTAAACACATTTCATCAATCACATTTACCTTTACAACCACCAAAATCACATTGAATGCTCAATCATTTAATGCATTCAAGTTCATAAATGCAAATCAATGATTCGGCAACCAATTTACATGAACGATATGCCATCTCGAAGGTAATTAAGCATACAATACAACCTAATACTTACTAATAACATTTCATGTCATTCCAAGCATCAAAAGTCCATTTCACGTTCATCAAACCCTAACCCATTTTCACCAAAATCACTAATCAAGTTCATGAAGTTTTCTAAAGCAACCTACACATCAAATTGAAGCTAGTGATACTAGGAACACATTTAATACTTGCACTTTATCATAACAACAACATTAAATCATCCAAAACTCAAAATCAAGCACACACTATTCATGTTCATGCTAGTTACACTAAAACAACGAGATCGAGCATATAAATCATATATTCATGTTAGACTTGAGCCATAGACACTAACTAACAAATTTATAAGTTAAAAACATCAAGAACACAAAATCTAGTGATTTTAGAAAGTTACCCAAATGTAATGAAATTGGTATGGAATCGAAGAGGAAGTTGCAAGGATTCCAAAAATGTAATTTGTTTTGCAAAACACCCGCTAGCTCGGATTTGGATGATGATTCTTGTTGGTGTTCTTTGAGAGAAAAAAGGAAGTAGTAAAAGATGAGGATGAAAATGAATGGATGAAAGGGGTTTGACCCTTTGACCTAGTCAAGGGTTTGATCCCTTGTCAAGTTTAGTCCCTCAACTTTCGTTCGGGTGCGTGAATTACCTAAACGAGATAATTTAAAATGCGTATCAACGGGAGATGTTTTAAACATATAACGGACTTTAAAATGAACAAACGGAAAGTAAACGGAAAAAGGCGGGATGTTACATTACCTACTCCTTAAAAGAAATTTCGTCCCGAAATTTAAGTAGGCGTAGCAGTTGTTGTTTCTTCCTCTGGACCCTGCATTTCCGAGTTTGCGAATAGATGAGGATATTTCCTTTGCATTTGATCTTGTCTTTCCCAAGTAAACTCGGGTCCCCTTTTGGAGTTCCAACGGACTTTGACAATTGGAATTCGGCTTTGTTTTAACGTTTTGATGGAGGTGTCCACAATTTCAACCGGTTCCTCCACGAAATGAAGTTTGTCATCAATGGTAAGCTCCTCGAGAGGAATGACGATATCGGGTTCGTCAAGGCACTTTTTCAAGTTGGATACATGGAAAGTAGGATAAACGGAGCTCAATATCTAAACGATAAGCAACGGTTCCAACACGCTCCAAGATTTTGAAAGGACCGATATACCGCAGATTTAGCTTCCCGCGTTTCCCGAAACGGATTACACCTTTCCAAGGTGCGACTTTTAACATTACGCGATCACCGACTTGAAATTTAAGATCGTTGCGTCGTTTGTCGGTATAGCTCTTTTGACGACTTCAGGCCGTCCTAAGCCTATCTCTGATTTGAACGATTTTCTCGGTTGTTTCATGAATGAGTTCGGGTCCGGTGATTTGTGTGTCGCCTACTTCGGCCCAACAAAGAGGTGAACGACATTTTCGACCATATAAAGCTTCGAATGGTGCGGCGTTAATACTCGCATGATAACTATTGTTGTAGGAGAATTCGGCGAGAGGCAAGTGCTTATCCCAAGCTTTTCCAAAGTCGATAACACAAGCTCGTAGCATGTCTTCTAAGGTTTGAATTGTGCGTTCGCTTTGTCCGTCGGTTTGTGGATGATATGTGGTGCTCATGTCTAAACGCGTTCCTAACGCTTCTTGTAAAGTACGCCAAAATCTAGAAACAAATCGGCCATCTCGGTCGGAGATAATCGATAAGGGTACACCGTGTCGGGCTACGATTTCTTTAATGTAAAGTTGTGCTAGTTTCTCCATGTTGTCGGTTTCCTTCATGGCTAGGAAGTGAGCGGATTTGGTGAGACGGTCAACAATAACACAAATAGTATCATAACCGCCAACCGTCTTTGATAGTTTGGTGATAAAATCCATCGTTATCCTTTCCCACTTCCATTGCGGGATTTTGGGTTGTTGAAGTAGTCCGGACGGTCTTTGATGTTCGGCTTTGACTTTGGAACATGTCAAACACTTGGCAACATAAGTAGCTACGTCCCTTTTGATGTTCGGCCACCAATATTGTTGTTTAAGGTCATGGTACATCTTATTAGCACCGGGGTGAATCGAGTATCGTGACTTATGTGCTTCATCTAAAATAAGGCTTCGTAGGTCCCCATAACTAGGCACCCAAATCCTCCCAGCGAAATATCGGAGTCCGGTTTCTTTAACTTCGAATCGAGAGGTGAGGACGTTCAAGTGTTCGAAAGAGATGTTTTCATCCTTGAGAGCCTCGTCTTGGGCTACTCGAATTTGGTTATTAAGGTTGGTGTGGATGGTGATGTTTAAAGCTCGGACACGAAGAGGCACCGCTCTTTCTTTTCGACTTAAGGCATCGGCTACTACATTTGCCTTTCCGGGATGGTAACGAAGCTCACAATCATAATCGTTTAAAGTTTCAATCCACCGTCGTTGTCTCATGTTTAGTTGCTTTTGATCGAAGATGTGTTGGAGGCTTTTATGATCGGTAAAGATAGTACTCTTGGTTCCATAAAGATAGTGCCTCCACATTTTAAGTGCGAAGACAACAGCTCCGAGTTCGAGATCATGTGTCGTATAGTTTAGTTCATGAATTTTGAGTTGTCGTGAAGTGTAAGCAATGACTTTCGTTCATTGCATCAACACACACCCAAAACCATGTTTCTAGGCGTCGCAATACACAACAAAATCATCGTTGCCTTCGGGAAGTGACAAGATAGGAGCGGTGGTTAGCTTCGTTTTCAAGATTTGAAATGCGGATTCTTGTTCGGTTACCCAAATGAATTTCTTTCCCTTGTGAGTTAACGCGGTTAGAGGACGAGCAACCAAAGAGAAATCCTTGATGAATCTACGATAGTATCCGGCGAGACCCAAAAATTGACGAATGTGAGTAGGAGTAGTAGGAGTCTCCCATTTACTAATGGCTTCGATTTTTGATGGATCGACTTTAATACCTTGATCATTTACAACATGACCAAGAAACTAAACTTCCTTCAACCAAAATTCACACTTGGAGAATTTGGCATAGAGTCGTTCTTGTCTTAAAAGTTCAAGCACAAGTCGGAGATGTTCCTCGTGTTCTTCTTCGTTTTTAGAATAGACCAAAATATCATCGATGAACACGATAACGAATTTGTCAAGGTACGGTTTGCACACGCGGTTCATAAGATCCATGAACACTGCCGGTGCATTAGTGAGACCAAATGGCATGACAAAGAATTCATAACTACCATAACGAGTCCGGAAAGCGGTTTTGGAGACGTCTTCCTCCTTAACCCTTAGTTGATGATAACCCGAACGGAGATCGATTTTTGAATATACACAAGACCCTTGTACTTGATCAAAGAGGTCATCGATGCGAGGAAGAGGATATCGGTTCTTAACCGTCAATTTATTTAGTTCACGATAATCAATGCACATTCGTAGGGATCCATCTTTCTTCTTAACGAATAAAATCGGAGCGCCCCACGGTGAATGGCTAGGTTGGATAAAACCACGATCGAGTAGTTCTTGGATTTGACTTTGCAATTCTTGCATTTCGGATGGAGCGAGTCTATATGGTGCACGTGCTACGGGTGCGGCTCCCGGAATAAGATCGATTTGGAATTCTACCGGTCGATGAGGTGGAAGACCCGGCAATTCGTCGGGAAATACATCAGAAAAGTCACTAACAATTGGCACCTCATCGATATGCTTTTCATCGGACTTGACTTTCCTAACGCGGGCAAGGATCGCAAAACAACCCTTATGGAGTATTTTTCTAACTTTAAGGCACGAAACGAGGTTGAGTCCGGTGCAACTCTTATCGCCATAAACAATCAAAGGTTCACCATTCTTGATAGGAATTCGGATTGCGTTAAGATCACAAAGGATGTGAGATTTCGTCTTGGCTAACCAATTCATACCGATTATTACATCGAAGCTTCCTAGTTCCATGGGTATCAAGTCAATTCCAAACTCATTACCCAAAATGTTTAATGTGCACCCCCGGTAATATGTGTCGGCACTCAATAGTTTCCCGTTGGCCACTTCAATGGTATAAGTGGTATCTAATGAAAACGGTGGAGTGCTAAAAGAATGAGTCAAAGTCTTGGATACAAAGCATTTATCGGCACCCGAATCGAATAAACAAGTAACATAAGAGTTGTTGAGAAGAAACGTACCCGTGACCAAGTCATTGTCATCTCGGGCTTCCTCGGTGTTGATGTTGAAAGCTCGGCCGCGCGTATTGGGGTTATCTTTCCTCTTCAGGCATGCATTTCTATAATGGCCCGTTTGGCCACTTTCATAACAAGTGCCCGTTTTTGGTGCATTGGGCCCCTTTCGAGCGATGGGGGCAACACTTTTACACTCATTGGCCTTATGACCAACTCCTTGGCACCGGTGGCAAATTAACTTGCCACATTCACCAAAGTGATGTTTGTTGCATTTGTTACAAAGAGGTAGGTTCTCGGCATAACCCTTCTTGCCGTCGGAGGTGTAAGGCTTCTTAGCAAAGTTGTTGTTGCTTGTTTGGGGGGCTTCCCATTTTCTTTTGTTATTACCCGACTTATCCTCGGCTTTAGGTGCCGGCACTACAATTTCGTCCACCGTTTCTATCAATTTGCGGGCCATGTTCAAAGCTTTTTGATGATTAGTGGGTTTGGATGACATTACTCCGTGTTTGATGCTCTTTGGAAGACCATCCATGTAAAGTTCAACCCTTAAAGCTTCGGGGTTCACAAGATTTGGGCACATCAAGGCTAGTTCGGAAAATCGTTGATTATAAGCCTTGAGATCATCTCCGACCGCCTTTAAAGTCCTTAACTCTTATTCAAGCCTTCGGGTTTCTTCACGAGGGAAATATTCGACAATCATCTTTTCCCTCAAGTCGGCCCAAGAGAGGGCGTGAGCGTCATCGGTACCCACCGATTGTACATAGGTGTTCCACCACGTGAGGGCGATACCGGCAAAGGTGTGGGTGGAATATTTGACTTTATCTTGGTCTCGACAACCGCTTATGCTAAAAACGGCTTCCGTTTGTTCGAACCATCGAGTGAGTACAACCGGTCCCCCGGTTCCATCAAAAGTGTGAGGTTTGCACCCCATGAAGGCTTTGTAGGAGCACCCTTCGCTTGAGTTACCGGCCCCTTGATTGTTGTTGTTGTTGTTGTGGTTGTTGTTATTGTTGGAGGAGTGATTGGCCATGGCCGCTTCCATGGCGGTGGCTATCATTCGTTGTAGAGCTTGTTCGGGAGTCTCATGGCGTGGCACACGACGAGGAGGCATTGTTCCTTCAAAACACGAGAATACCGTTGATTAGTATTTTCAATAATACTAATCATGATATGGAAATAGGATAGAGAGAAAAATTTTCCTTGACTCGCCTTAAATTCTTTGTGTCATAATGTCGGAACGTTCATATGAGTCACCGTAATATAATCCCGGAAATTATATTACCCTAATTCATATGTGCATTCGACATTACTTCACTAAGTCAAGGTGGCGCGTCAATCAAATTAAACAACGTGAGATTAAGATGAAATAAAAGTAGATATGAGTAGAAACGTTCGAGTATAATGCACAAGTAGTCAAGTAATTCCTACTTCAAGTCTATATGCCGGTTGTAGTCTAGACTCACCAATGTACCCTATGACTTGGGGTTGACACCAATGAACTCTAAATCCCTACAACCAATGCTCTGATACCATCTGTAGCGACCCGAACAAAGTCGTCATTGACGGCGCCGTCTACTTAGGTCCCGTTACGTGGTCATAAGTCTTTAAAACAATGTTTGACCAAAAGTATGTCGCATTCATTTCAAAAGTAAAGATGTTTCAAGGTTTACAAAGTAGTTCGACAACTATTTACATTACAAAGTTTAAAGTACAATTTAAACATATGCGACACAATTTAAAAGTAGCCAAAAGATGCTCCACGTATGCATGTATACTCGACATCCAAACAAGTATCAAGGAAATGAGCGGAAGCATGTATCACAAAACGTTCAAGGACCTGAGAAAAATATAGAAATCTGTCAACAAAAACGTTGGTGAAATCATAGGTTTAAGTAAGTAAGTACAAGTGAACCACAAGATTTGCAACAAAGATGCAATAGTAATACATTCCAAAAGTTTGTTTCACGAGCACCCAATTATCAATGCTTAACATTCCTTCCATAGAACCCCATCACAATAGTGTTAGAACATACACTGTTTCTCGAAAATATATTTCATTCGTAAACGGTAGCGAACCGTTTGAATGAGGGTTTGTCAAACCCATATGGCCATATAACATAAATTCTCGCTTACACCCGGCAAGTGTAACTAATGATAATCGAATTGAGGATTTTTGTTCAAACTCTTATGTAGAATGTTTGTTTTCCTGTACTTGTGTTCACTTAGTAAAAAGAAACGTTTAAGTTTTCTCATCCCAAATGTAAGTGCAAAAGAGTAAAAGTGGGACTATGATCTCACCTTGTGTGCACGAGTAATAATTACTTCAACAAGTAACGTGTGCAAAGAACAATGCTAGTCTTGACCTAAACAAATAGGTTTATATCAATATCGGTAAACACGATAGGTCAAAGTGTTCAATTAGTCCTATGGCTCGTTAAGACTCGATCATAATAGCATGTGAATCAAATTGTCATGTTTCATGCAAGGTACAAGTATAAAAGCATGTTAGAACGATTGCACAAACATTTGGTTAAGTTTGATTAAAAGTCAACTTAGGTCGGGTCAAAGTCAACGAAAAAGTCAACACGTTCGGGTCGGGTCCCGAACTATTTTTATGAGGTTTTTAATCATATATGAGCATGTTAGAACAAGTTACATGTGAATCGGAGGTCCATAGCATAGCAAACATTTTCCGTAAAATGACCAACGAAGACAGAAGCCTACCAGTGTATCTGGACGGCGTCCAGATTGTCTGGACGGCGTCCAGCTTTGAAGGCTGGGACGGCGTCCAAATATCTGGACGGCGTCCAGCTTTGAAATCTGGGACGGTGTCCAAGGGTCTGGACAGCGTCCAGATTGGTATTCAAGTCTGATGCAGAAAACTTCTAAGTGCACGAACCAAAAACCAAACTAACACATTTTATGATCCGCAAACAACCAAAACATGTATCTTATATCATCGGAAAGGTATTTTGACGAGGAAAACATCTAAACACATTTCATCAATCACATTTACCTTTACAACCACCAAAATCACATTGAATGCTCAATCATTTAATGCATTCAAGTTCATAAATGCAAATCAATGATTCGGCAACCAATTTACATGAATGATATGCCGTCTCGAAGGTAATCAAGCATACAATACAACCTAATACTTACTAATAACATTTCATGTCATTCCAAGAAAAGTCCATTTCACGTTCATCAAACCCTAACCCATTTTCACCAAAATCACTAATCAAGTTCATGAAGTTTTCTAAAGCAACCTACACATCAAATTGAAGCTAGTGATACTAGGAACACATTTAATACTTGCACTTTATCATAACAACAACATTAAATCATCTAAAACTCAAAATCAAGCACACACTATTCGTGTTCATGCTAGTTACACTAAAACAACGAGATCGAGCATATAAATCATATATTCATGTTAGACTTGAGCCATATGAAATGTCCCGTTCTTATTGATTAAAAACATTCCATATTAATTGATTTCGTTGCGAGGTTTTGACCTCTATATGAGACGTTTTTCAAAGACTGCATTCATTTTTAAAACAAACCATAACCTTTATTTCATAAATAAAGGTTTAAAAAGCTTTACGTAGATTATCAAATAATGATAATCTAAAATATCCTGTTTACACACGACCATTACATAATGGTTTACAATACAAATATGTTACATCGAAATCAGTTTCTTGAATGCAGTTTTTACACAATATCATACAAACATGGACTCCAAATCTTGTCCTTATTTTAGTATGCAACAACGGAAGCTCTTAGTATTCACCTGAGAATAAACATGCTTTAAACGTCAACAAAAATGTTGGTGAGTTATAGGTTTAACCTATATATATCAAATCGTAACAATAGACCACAAGATTTCATATTTCAATACACATCCCATACATAGAGATAAAAATCATTCATATGGTGAACACCTGGTAACCGACATTAACAAGATGCATATATAAGAATATCCCCATCATTCCGGGACACCCTTCGGATATGATATAAATTTCGAAGTACTAAAGCATCCGGTACTTTGGATGGGGTTTGTTAGGCCCAATAGATCTATCTTTAGGATTCGCATCAATTAGGGTGTCTGTTCCCTAATTCTTAGATTACCAGACTTAATAAAAAGGGGCATATTCGATTTCAATAATTCAACCATAGAATATAGTTTCACGTACTTGTGTCTATTTTGTAAATCATTTATAAAACCTGCATGTATTCTCATCCCAAAAATATTAGATTTTAAAAGTGGGACTATAACTCACTTTCACAGATTTTTTACTTCGTCGGGAAGTAAGACTTGGCCACTGGTTGATTCACGAACCTATAACAATATATAGATATATATCAAAGTATGTTCAAAATATATTTACAACACTTTTAATATATTTTGATGTTTTAAGTTTATTAAGTCAGCTGTCCTCGTTAGTAACCTACAACTAGTTGTCCACAGTTAGATGTACAGAAATAAATCGATAAATATTATCTTGAATCAATCTACGACCCAGTGTATACGTATCTCAGTATTGATCACAACTCAAACTATATATATTTTGGAATCAACCTCAACCCTGTATAGCTAACTCCAACATTCACATATAGAGTGTCTATAGTAGTTCCGAAATATATATAGATGTGTCGACATGATAGGTCGAAACATTGTATACGTGTCTATGGTATCTCAAGATTACATAATATACAATACAAGTTGATTAAGTTATGGTTGGAATAGATTTGTTACCAATTTTCACGTAGCTAAAATGAGAAAAATTATCCAATCTTGTTTTCCCCATAACTTCTTCATTTTAAATCCGTTTTGAGTGAATCAAATTGCTATGGTTTCATATTGAACTCTATTTTATGAATCTAAACAGAAAAAGTATAGGTTTATAGTCGGAAAAATAAGTTACAAGTCGTTTTTGTAAAGGTAGTCATTTCAGTCGAAAGAACGACGTCTAGATGACCATTTTAGAAAACATACTTCCACTTTGAGTTTAACCATAATTTTTGGATATAGTTTCATGTTCATAATCAAAATCATTTTACCAGAATAACAACTTTTAAATCAAAGTTTATCATAGTTTTTAATTAACTAACCCAAAACAGCCCGCGGTGTTACTACGACGGCGTAAATCCGGTTTTACGGTGTTTTTCGTGTTTCCAGGTTTTAAATCATTAAGTTAGCATATCATATAGATATAGAACATGTGTTTAGTTGATTTTAAAAGTCAAGTTATAAGGATTAACTTTTATTTGCGAACAAGTTTAGAATTAACTAAACTATGTTCTAGTGATTACAAGTTTAAACCTTCGAATAAGATAGCTTTATATGTATGAATCGAATGATGTTATGAACATCATTACTACCTCAAGTTCCTTGGATAAACCTACTGGAAATGAGAAAAATAGATCTAGCTTCAAAGGATCCTTGGATGGCTTGAATGTTCTTGAAGCAGAATCATGACACGAAAACAATTTCAAGTAAGATTTCCACTCGAAATAAGATTGTTATAGTTATAGAAATTGAATTAAAGTTTGAATATGATTATTACCTTGTATCAGAAAGATAACCTACTGTAAGTAACAAAGGTTTCTTGATCTTGGATGATTACTTGGAATGGATTTAGAAAACTTGGAAGTAAACTTGCAATCTTGGAAGTATTCTTGATTTTATGAAACTAGAACTTTTGGAATTTATGAAGAACACTTAGAACTTGAAGATAGAACTTGAGAGAGATCAATTAGATGAAGAAAATTGAAGAATGAAAGTGTTTGTAGGTGTTTTTGGTCATTGGTGTATGGATTAGATATAAAGGATATGTAATTTTGTTTTCATGTAAATAAGTCATGAATGATTACTCATATTTTTGTAATTTTATGAGATATTTCATGCTAGTTGCCAAATGATGGTTCCCACATGTGTTAGGTGACTCACATGGGCTGCTAAGAGCTGATCATTGGAGTGTATATACCAATAGTACATACATCTAAAAGCTGTGTATTGTACGAGTACGAATACGGGTGCATACGAGTAGAATTGTTGATGAAACTGAACGAGGATGTAATTGTAAGCATTTTTGTTAAGTAGAAGTATTTTGATAAGTGTTTTAAAGCCTTTCAAAAGTGTATGAATACATATTAAAACACTACATGTATATACATTTTAACTGAGTCGTTAAGTCATCGTTAGTCGTTACATGTAAATGTTGTTTTGAAACCTTTAGGTTAACGATCTTGTTGAATGTTGTTAACCCATTGTTTATTATAACAAATGAGAGGTTAAATTGTTATATTATCATGATATTATGATATATAATATATCTTAGTATGATATATATACAGTTAAATATCGTTACAACGATAATCGTTACATATATGTCTCGTTTCGAAATCATTAAGTTAGTAGTCTTATTTTTACATATGTATTTCATTGTTAATACACTTAATAATATATTTACTTATCATTTAACATAATTAACCAAGTGTATCAATATCTTAATATGATTCATATGTACCTAGTAAGACGTTGTTATAACGATAATCGTTATATATATCATTTTCGAGTTTCTTAAATTAATAGTCTCATTTTTATGTATATAACTCATTGTTAAAATACCTAATGAGATACATACTTATAATAAAATCATGTTAACTATATATAACCACATATATGTCATCGTATAGTTTTTACAAGTTTTAACGTTCGTGAATCACCGGTCAACTTGGGTGGTCAATTGTCTATATGAAACCTATTTCAATTAATCAAGTCTTAACAAGTTTGATTGCTTAACATGTTGGAAACACTTAATCATGTAAATAACAATTTCATTTAATATATATATAAACATGGAAAAGTTCGGGTCACTACAGTACCTACCCGTTAAATAAATTTCGTCCCGAAATTTTAAGGAGTTGGAGGTGTTGACGTATCTTCTGGAAATAAATGCGGGTATTTCTTCTTCATCTGATCTTCACGCTCCCAGGTGAACTCGGGTCCTCTACGAGCATTCCATCGAACCTTAACAATCGGTATCTTGTTTTGTTTAAGTCTCTTAACCTCACGATCCATTATTTCGACGGGTTCTTCAATGAATTGAAGTTTTTCATTGATTTGGATTTCGTCCAACAGAATAGTGAGATCTTCTTTAGCAAAACATTTCTTCAAATTTGAGACATGGAAAGTTTTATGTACAGCCGCGAGTTGTTGAGGTAGCTCCAGTTGGTAAGCTACTGGTCCGACACGATCTATAATCTTGAATGGTCCAATGTACCTTGGATTTAGTTTCCTCCGTTTACCAAATCGAACAACGCCTTTCCAAGGTGAAACCTTAAGCATGACCATTTCTCCAATTTCAAACTCTATATCTTTTCATTTACTGTCCGCGTAGCTCTTTTGTCGACTCTGGGCGGTTTTCAATCTTTGTTGAATTTGGATGATTTTCTCGGTAGTTTCTTATATTATCTCCGAGCCCGTAATCTGTCTATCCCCTACTTCACTCCAACAAATTGGAGACCTGCACTTTCTACCATAAAGTGCTTCAAACGGCGCCATCTCAATGCTTGAATGGTAGCTGTTGTTGTAGGAAAATTCTGCTAACGCTAGATGTCGATCCCAACTGTGTCCGAAATCAATAACACAAGCTCGTAGCATGTCTTCAAGCGTTTGTATCGTCCTTTCGCTCTGCCCATCAGTTTGTGGATGATAGGCAGTACTCATGTCTAGTCGAGTTCCCAATGCTTGCTGTAATGTCTACCAGAATCTTAAAATAAATCTGCCATCCTTATCAGAGATAATAGAGATTGGTATTCCATGTCTGGAGACGACTTCCTTCAAATACAGTCGTGCTAACTTCTCCATCTTGTCATCTTCTCTTATTGGCAGGAAGTGTGCTGACTTGGTGAGACGATCAACTATTACCCAAATAGTATCATAACCACTTGCAGTCCTTGGCAATTTAGTAATGAAATCCATGGTAATGTTTTCCCATTTCCATTCCGGGATTTCAGGTTGTTGTAGTAGACCTGATGGTTTCTGATGTTCAGCTTTGACCTTAGAACACGTCAAACATTCTCCTACATATTTAGCAATATCGGCTTTCATACCTGGCCACCAAAAATGTTTCTTAAGATCCTTGTACATCTTCCCCGTTCCAGGATGTATTGAGTATCTGGTTTTATGAGCTTCTCTAAGTACCATTTCTCTCATATCTCCAAATTTTGGTACCCAAATTCTTTCAGCCCTATACCGGGTCCCATCTTCCCAAATATTAAGATGCTTCTCCGATCCTTTGGGTATTTCATCCTTTAAATTTCCTTCTTTTAAAACTCCTTGTTGCGCCTCCTTTATTTGAGTAGTAAGGTTAGTGTGAATCATTATATTCATAGATTTTACTCGAATGGGTTCTCTGTCCTTTCTGCTCAAGGCGTTGGCTACCACATTTGCCTTCCCCGGGTGGTAACGAATCTCAAAGTCGTAATCATTCAATAATTCAATCCACCTACGCTGCCTCATATTCAGTTGTTTCTGATTAAATATGTGTTGAAGATTTTTGTGGTCGGTATATATAATACTTTTGACCCCATATAAGTAGTGCCTCCAAGTCTTTAATGCAAAAACAACCGCGCCTAATTCCAAATCATGCGTCGTATAATTTTGCTCGTGAATCTTCAATTGTCTAGACGCATAAGCAATCACCTTCGTCCGTTGCATTAATACACAACCGAGACCTTGCTTTGATGCGTCACAATAAATCACAAAATCATCATTCCCTTCAGACAATGACAATATAGGTGCCGTAGTTAGCTTTTTCTTCAATAATTGAAACGCCTTCTCTTGTTCATCTTTCCATTCAAATTTCTTCCCTTTATGCGTTAATGCAGTCAAGGGTTTTGCTATTTTGGAGAAATCTTGGATGAATCTTCTGTAGTAACCAGCCAATCTTAAAAATTGATGTATATGCTTCGGAGTTTTTGGGGTTTCCCACTTTTTAACGGTTTCGATATTTGCCGGGTCCACCTGGATACCTTCTTTGTTCACTATGTGACCGAGGAATTGAACTTCTTCCAACCAAAATGCACACTTTGAAAACTTAGCATACAGTTTTTCTTTCCTCAATACTTCTAGCACTTTTCTCAAATGTTCTTCGTGCTCTTGATCATTCTTTGAGTAAATAAGTATGTCATCGATGAAAACAATGACAAACTTGTCAAGATATGGCCCACACACTCGGTTCATAAGGTCCATGAACACAGCTGGTGCGTTAGTCAATCCAAACGGCATAACCATAAACTCGTAATGACCCTAACGCGTCTTAAAAGCAGTTTTTGGAATATCATCCTCCTTTACTCGCATTTGATGATATCCAGAACGTAAATCGATCTTCGAATAAACCGACGAGCCTTGTAGTTGATCAAATAAGTCGTCAATTCTCGGCAGTGGATAACGGTTTTTGATGGTAAGTTTGTTCAACTCTCTGTAGTCAATACACAACCTAAATGTACCATCCTTCTTCTTGACAAACAAAACAGGAGCTCCCCATGGTGATGTGCTTGGTCGAATGAAACCACGTTCTAATAGTTCTTGCAGTTGGCTTTGCAGTTCTTTCATCTCGCTGGGTGCGAGTCTATAAGGAGTACGAGCTATTAGTGCAGCTCCTGGTACAAAATCTATTTGAAATTCAACAGATCGATGTGGAGGTAGTCCCGGTAATTCTTTCGGAAATACATCGGGAAATTCTTTTGCACGGGAACATCATTGATGCTCTTTTCTTCCGTTTGTACTTTCTCGACGTGTGTTAGAACAGCATAGCAACCTTTTCTTATTAGTTTTTGTGCCTTCAAATTACTAATAAGATGTAGCTTCATGTTGCCCTTTTCTCCGTACACCATTAAGGGTTCTCCTTCTTCTCGTACAATGTGAATTGCATTTTTATGACATACGATCTCTGCTTTCACCTTCTTCAGCCAGTCCATGCCAACTATTACATCAAAACTCCCTAACTCTACTGGTATCAAATCAATCTTAAATATTTCGCTAACCAGTTTAATTTCTCGATTCCGGCATATATTATCTGCTGAAATTAATTTACCGTTTGCTAATTCGAGTAAAAATTTACTATCCAACGGCGTCAATGGACAACTTAATTTAGCACAAAAATCTCTACTCATATAGCTTCTATCCGCACTCAAATCAAATAAAACGTAAGCAGATTTATTGTTAATAAGAAACGTACCTGTAACAAGCTCCGGGTCTTCCTGTGCCTCTGCCGCATTAATATTGAAAACTCTTCCGCGGCCTTGTCCATTCGTGTTCTCCTGGTTCGGGCAATTTCTAATAATGTGGCCCGGTTTTCCACATTTATAACAAACTACATTGGCATAACTTGCTCCGACACTACTTTCTCCGCCATTACTCGTTCCGACACCATTTGTTCCTTTCGTTCTGTTAACCCCTGGTCCGTAGACCTCACACTTCGCCGCGCTATGACAATTTCTTTTACACTTGTTGCAAAATTTGGTGCAGAACCCCGAGTGATACTTTTCACACCTTTGGCATAGCTGCTTCTGATTGTTGTTGTTGTTGCGGTTGTTATTGTTGTTGGGATGATTGTTGTAGTTGCTGTTGTTGTTGTTGTTGTTGTTGTTGTTGTTGTTGTTGGGCCGTTTGTTGTAGTTGCGATTGATGGGATAATTGTTGCGATTATTATTGTAATTGCTGTTGTTGTTGTATTGGTGATTCTTATCACCGTTTTCCTCCCACTTTCTTTTGACTTGCTTCACATTGGCCTCTTCAGCCGTATGTTCTTTAATTCTTTCCTCAATCTGGTTCAATAGTTTGTGAGCCATTCTACATGCCTGTTGTATGGAGGCGGGCTCGTGTGAACTTATATCTTCTTGGATTCTTTCCAGTAATCCTTTCACAAACGCGTCGATCTTCTCTTCCTCATCTTCGAACGCTCCCGGACACAATAGGCACAATTCTGTGAATTGTCTTTCGTACGTGGTAATATCAAATCCTTGGGTTCGTAACCCTCTAAGTTCTGTCTTGAGCTTATTGACCTCGGTTCTGGGACGGTACTTCTCGTTCATCAAGTGCCTGAATGCTGACCATGGTAGTGCGTACGCATCATCTTATCCCACTTGCTCTAGATAGGTATTCCACCATGTTAACGCAGAACCTGTGAAGGTATGCGTAGCGTATTTCACTTTGTCCTCTTCAGTACACTTACTTATGGCAAACACCGATTCGACCTTCTCGGTCCACCGTTTCAATCCGATCGGTCCTTCGGTTCCATCAAATTCCAAAGGTTTGCAGGCAGTGAATTCTTTGTAGGTGCATCCTACACGATTTCCTGTACTGCTAGATCCAAGGTTATTGTTGGTATGTAGCGCAGCCTGTACTGCGGCTATGTTTGAAGCTAGAAAAGTACGGAATTCCTCTTCATTCATATTCATGGTGTATCGAGTAGTCGGTGCCATTTCCTTCAAAATAGTCAAATGGAACAAGTTAATCATAGAGAATATTAAGAGTAGTTAATAGTATTTCGTAGCATAATATGAACTCATTTATAAAAGCTTTTTCTTCATATTAGCGTTTTATAAGTTTAAATTCGGGTAGTACCTACCCGTTAAGTTCATACTTAGTAGCTAATATACAATTCAACTACTACAATTCTATATGAAAAACTGATTATAATAATATTTCGCGTTCAAACTTTTATACAATATTTTACAAACTTACAATACCGCTTATTTTACATAAAGCATGAAATATAGCACACAATAACTTTGATACAAGATAGTTGTGAAGATAATTCTAGCTAGTACACAAGTCATTCAGCAAAGGCAATAAAGACACGTAATTCATACGTCCAAAAACAAGTCATGCATTCTGGTTTTACTAGGACTACTTCCCATCCTTGGTCTTGTGGAACATAACCATTATGGCCGTTGATAAGACAGCGTGTTGTAACGTCGTCAAAGGGACGAGGGTTATGTAATGACCAACAGTCTCGTAATAACTTAAAAACCTCATTTCTTACCCCAATTACCGACTCCGTCACTTGTGGGAACGACGTCTAGATGACCATTTTAGAAAACATACTTCCACATTGAGTTTAACCATAATTTTTGGATATAGTATCATGTTCATAATCAAAATCATTTTCCCAGAATAACAACTTTTAAATCAAAGTTTATCATAGTTTTTAATTAACTAACCCAAAACAGCCCGCAGTGTTACTACGACGGCGTAAATCCGGTTTTACGGTGTTTTTCGTGTTTCCAGGTTTTAAATCATTAAGTTAGCATATCATATAGATATAGAACATGTGTTTAGCTGATTTTAAAAGTCAAGTTAGAAGGATTAACTTTTATTTGCGAACAAGTTTAGAATTAACTAAACTATGTTCTAGTGATTACAAGTTTAAACCTTCGAATAAGATAGCTTTATATGTATGAATCAAATGATGTTATGAACATCATTACTACCTCAAGTTCCTTGTATAAACCTACTGGAAATGATAAAAATTGATCTAGCTTCAAAGGATCCTTGGATGGCTTGAAAGTTCTTGAAGCAGAATCATGACACGAAAACAATTTCAAGTAAGATTTCCACTCGAAATAAGATTGTTATAGTTATAGAAATTGAATTAAAGTTTGAATATGATTATTACCTTGTATTAGAAAGATAACCTACTGTAAGTAACAAAGGTTTCTTGATCTTGGATGATTACTTGGAATGGATTTAGAAAACTTGGAAGTAAACTTGCAATCTTGGAAGTATTCTTGATTTTATGAAACTAGAACTTTTGGAATTTATGAAGAACACTTAGAAATTGAAGATAGAACTTGAGAGAGATCAATTAGATGAAGAAAATTGAAGAATGAAAGTGTTTGTAGGTGTTTTTGGTCGTTGGTGTATGGATTAGATATAAAGGATATGTAATTTTGTTTTCATGTAAATAAGTCATGAATGATTACTCATATTTTTGTAATTTTATGAGATATTTCATGCTAGTTGCCAAATGATGGTTCCCACATGTGTTAGGTGACTCACATGGGATGCTAAGAGCTGATCATTGGAGTGTATATACCAATAGTACATACATCTAAAAGCTGTGTATTGTACGAGTACGAATACGGGTGCATACGAGTAGAATTGTTGATGAAACTGAACGAGGATGTAATTGTAAGCATTTTTGTTAAGTAGAAGTATTTTGATAAGTGTCTTGAAGTCTTTCAAAAGTGTATGAATACATATTAAAACACTACATGTATATACATTTTAACTGAGTCGTTAAGTCATCGTTAGTCGTTACATGTAAATGTTGTTTTGAAACCTTTAGGATAACGATCTTGTTGAATGTTGTTAACCCATTGTTTATTATAACAAATGAGAGGTTAAATTGTTATATTATCATGATATTATGATATATAATATATCTTAGTATGATATATATACAGTTAAATGTCGTTACAACGATAATCGTTACATATATGTCTCGTTTCGAAATCATTAAGTTAGTAGTCTTATTTTTACATATGTATTTCATTGTTAATACACTTAATAATATATTTAATTATCATTTAACATAATTAACCAAGTGTGTCAATATCTTAATATGATTCATATGTACCTAGTAAGACGTTGTTATAACGATAATCGTTATATATATCATTTTCGAGTTTCTTAAATTAATAGTCTCATTTTTATGTATATAACTCATTGTTAAAATACCTAATGAGATACATACTTATAATAAAATCATGTTAACTATATATATAACCATATATATGTCATCCTATAGTTTTTACAAGTTTTAACGTTCGTGAATCACCGGTCAACTTGGGTGGTCAATTGTCTATATGAAACCTATTTCAATTAATCAAGTCTTAACAAGTTTGATTGCTTAACATGTTGGAAACACTTAATCATGTAAATAACAATTTCATTTAATATATATATAAACATGGAAAAGTTCGGGTCACTACACCATAGACACTAACTAACAACTTTATAAGTTAAAAACATCAAGAACACAAAATCTAGTGATTTTAGAAAGTTACCCAAATGTAATGAAATTGGTATGGAATCAAAGAGGAAGTTGCAAGAATTCCAAAAATGTAATTTGTTTTGCAAAACACCCGATAGCTCGGATTTGGATGATGATTCTTGTTGGTGTTCTTTGAGAGAAAAAAGGAAGTAGTAAAAGATGAGGATGAAAATGAATGGATGAAAGGGGTTTGACCCTTTGACCTAGTCAAGGGTTTGATCCCTTGTCAAGTTTAGTCCCTCAACTTTCGTTCGGGTGCATGAATTACCTAAACGAGGTAATTTAAAACGCGTATCAACGGGAGATGTTTTAAACATATAACGGACTTTAAAATGAACAAACGGAAAGTAAACGGAAAAAAGGCGGGATGTTACACATATCTCCATTATATCCGACCGTGACAGTAGGTTTACGTCAAGGTTCTGGAAATCACTACAGGAGGCCCTAGGAACACGTTTAGATATAAGCACCGCATATCATCTGCAAACCGATGGACAAAGTGAAAGGACCATAGAGACTCTTGAAGACATGCTTAGAGCATGTGTGGTCAATTTTGGAAGTGGATGGGATAAATATCTACCATTAGCAGAATTCTCGTATAACAACAGTTACCATACGAGTATTAAAGCTGCACCATAGAAGCACTTTATGGAAGAAAGTGTAGATCCCCGATCTGTTGGAATGAAGTAGGAGACCGACAACTAACTGGTCCCGAGATCATACAGGAGACTAGAGAAAAGATTGTGCAAATCAAGGAGAGATTAAAGACAGCCCAACGTCGTCAAAAGAGCTATGCCGATGTTCGAAGGAAGCCATTGGAATTTTAGGTTGATGAGAGGGTTATGTTAAAGGTGTCACCTTGGAAAGGTGTGATACGCTTTGGTAAGAGGGGTAAACTGAACCCAAGATACGTAGGACCATTCAAGATCATCGAACGTATTGGACCAGCGGCTTATAGACTTAAGCTACCACAACAACTTGCTGGAGTACACAATACCTTTCACGTCTCGAACCTAAGGAAATGCCTTGCAAAAGAAGACCTCACTGTTCCTTTTGAAGAAATCCAAATTGATGAGAAACTGCATTTTATAGAAGAACCTGTCGAAATCATGGACCGTGAAGTCAAAAAGCTCAAGCAAAGCAACATACCTATAGTTAAGATTTGTTGGAATGCTCGAAGAGGTCCCGAGTTCACTTGGGAAAGAGAGGACCAAATGAAACAGAAGTATCCACATCTGTTTACAAACATCGCCCATTGAATATGTACTACTTAAAATTTCGGGACGAAATTTCCTTAACGGGTAAGTACTGTGATGACCCGGATTTTTCCGACTATTTTATTATACTATTTACATGATTTAATAATTCCGACATGATAAACAATGAATTTTAATAAGTCTTATTTACCCACTTGATCAGTTTGAATAATCAATTACCCAACCCGAATAATTAACTAAATGATTATAATAGACTCCGTATGAACGTCACTAAATAGGACAACCATAATCATTATTAATTATTAGGTTAATTAATTTGAAGATCGGTTCGACAGACTCCAATGAGTTGTCACTCGATTAGACAATACCCCCCATCTATTAATAGTCCATAGTTCAATGTCCACAAGTGTCGGTCTTTTGTCCAAACATTAATTATGGTCCAAAGTCTAATAACCCGATCTTAATAATTAGTCTAACATCATGATTACTTCGGCTCAAATAAGCATAATAATAACTTAGTTACGAGACATTAATTTAAAAAGATTGAACATAACTTACAATGATTATAAATCGCGTAGTGTTACACGGACAGAGTTTCGACTTAAAAATCGTAAAACATTCGTTACAATAACCTTATTATTATTAAACTTAAATTAAAATTATAATTATAAAATAAATATAAATATAGATAGAAAAAAATAAATTGAATTCGGATTCAATCTGGGGTACTTCAATCGGGCAGAATTCGATGGCTTTTATAGGCATTTTGTCACCTGACTGCTCCGCGATCGTGGCCTTTCGGTGTGTTGGGGATCCGCAATCGCGGAGCTCCCTATTCCTGCTCTTTGTTGATTAAAAATGTGGGCTGTCGACATAATATATAATATTATATATATATATAATTAATTATATATTATATTATATTCTTATGCATAGTTGACTTGTAATTTTAGCTCCGTTGAGTCATACGTTGAAACTTGGTTCATGTCTCGATTCCGGATTTTCGAACGCCTTTTCGTATGCTTAGATATCTTGTACTTTGCGTTTCGCAGCTTGTACACTTGTCATTTTTAGACGTTGTTTATCAATAACTTGAACCACTTGGATTGTATCTTGTACATTTGAGCTTTTTGGTCATTTGCGTCTTCAAATCGTCAATTCTGTTTTTTGTCTTCACCTTTTATTATTTAAACGATAATCACTTGTAAATAAAACAATTGCAACTAAAAGCTTGTCTTTCTGGAAGGATAATGCTATGAAATATATGTTCGTTTTTAGCATTATCAAATATTCCCACACTTGACCGTTGCTTATCCTCAAGCAATATATGAAAGGACCCGTTCATATACATTATAAACGATTCACAATAGTTGATTACATTGCGAGGTATTTGACCTCTATATGATACATTTTACAAACATTGCATTCGTTTTTAAAAGACAAACTTTCTTTACATTGAAAATTGACAGGCATGCATACCATTTCATAATATCCACTATCCAACTATAAATTGATTTAATAATAATCTTTGATGAACTCAATGACTCGAATGCAACATTCTTCGAAATATGCTATGAAATACTCCAAGTAATATCTTTAAAATGAGCAAATGCACAGCGGAAGATTTCTTTAACACCTGAGAATAAACATGTTTTAAAGTGTCAACCAAAAGGTTGGTGAGTTCATTAGTTTATCATAATCATTTATTTCCATCATTTTAATAGACCACAAGAATTTCATTTCCAGTTCTCATAAATATACGTCCCATGCATAGAGACAAAAATAATCATTCATATGGTGAACACCTGGTAACCGACATTAACTAGATACATATAAGAATATCCCCTATCATTCCGGGATCCTCCTTCGAACATGATATAAATTTCGAAGTACTAAAGCATCCGGTACTTTGGATGGGGTTTGTTAGGCCCAATAGATCAATCTTTAGGATTCGCGTCAATTAGGGTGTCTGTTCCCTAATTCTTAGATTACCAGACTTTAATAAAAAGGGGCATATTCGATTTCGATAATTCAACCATAGAATGTAGTTTCAATTACTTGTGTCTATTTCGTCAAACATTTATAAAAGCGCATGTATTCTCAGTCCCAAAAATATAAAGGGTAAAAAGGTAAATGAAACTCACCATACTGTATTTCGTAGTAAAAATACATATAACGTCATTGAACAAGTGCAAGGTTGGCCTCGGATTCACGAACCTAAATTAATTATATATAATTATGTGTTGGTCAATATTTGTCTAACAAATTAGGTCAAGTCATAGTATACCACAATCCTAATGCTCGAGACTAATATGCAAAAGTCAACAAAAGTAAATTAGACTCAAAATAATTTCCAAAAATCTATACATGATTAATATATAGTTTAAATATCGTCGTTTTATATTTTTAAAAGATTTATTAGAGTAAATAATATAATTTATTTATTAATAAATAAAATTTTATATTAAATTTATATAATATAATATACTTTTATATATATTAAGTAATAAAATTTACAGGGTTCATTTAATATCATAAAGATAATATGATAGGTATTATTAAAGTAAGTTATTACACGTCGTAAAATATGTTTGTATCACATATTTATTTGATAAAATAATATCTATAATGATAGTAAGTAAAAGTTGTATTATTTTGTAATAATAATTATTATTATAAAAATATCAATATTTATAATTACTAAGATGACATTATGATAAAACGATAATTCTAATTATGATAACTTTAATATTTACGATAATTTTTAATATTATCTTTAAAATAATAATTCTATTTAAAATAATAATAATAACAATGATATTTTATAATAACAATGACATTTCTATTAAAATGATAATTTTTGTTAAAATGGTAGTTTTAGTACTAACGATACTTTTAATAATAATAGTAATGATAAAAATAATAAGAACGATAATTTTATCTAAATCAATATCTTATAATATTTTAAATTCATCATGATACTCTTACTCATTATTTCCTAATCGTTTCGTTTAATAGCTTTTAATCGTCTTTTATATCGTGTTCATAATAATGATAATAATAGTAATCAAAATAATTAGGTGTTACAAATATTTGTTTTAATTACACTAATATTAATAATGATAGTTACTATAACATTATTAACGATAATACTAATAATTATCTTAATGATAATATAGTAATAATAATAATAACAATAACAATAACCATTTTTAAATAATGATATATATATTAATAATGATAATAATAATAATAATACTAATAATAATAATAATAATTGGATAATAATAATAATAATAATACTAATTATAACTTTAACGATAATAACGATAGTAATAATAAAAATAATAATAATTTTTAATGATAAATCCCTTTTATTGATAAAGATAATAATAATGATAATAATAAGATAAAACTAGAATGACGATAAAAACGACGATAATAATAATAATCATTTTTAATAAAAATATCGAAAATTCAATTGATTATAACTTCTAATCCGTTCATCGAAACCATTCGATATCTAAAGGAAAAGTCCTTAATTTTTCGCTAGCTTTCCAAGGACATGCATATCTTATACCTTATCTCAACCGCAAGTGTAACTAATTCAATATTCAACCTAACCTGTCTAAGGGCAATATCAAAAGTACAAGCATGCATAATCCTAAATACTCGAGCACTAGTCAGGGATACACTATTAGTATGTAAAAGTTAAATTATGAGTACTCACGTATCAATATTGAGATTCAATATTGCAGGAAAGGTACGTAGACACAACGGAAATGATAAACAATATATTGACCTCACGAGCATACCCATGAACCATACTCAATCACCTCCATAGCTATAACCCATAATTTCCTTAATCCTATCCTACTCAAAAAACAATTTCGAAATCACTCGGACAGCACTCCGTCGTAATATTTTATGTATACTAATAATATCTTGAAATAATACGGAGTAAATATATATATATATATGTAAATCGATTGAGAGAGTTTAGAGAAAAATATTTTCAAGTTTCTATGAAATAATGAAACCTATTGAATTCTATTTATAATAGATTTTTGAATTATTAAAGTGAATTATTAAAGTATGAATTATTAAAGTGAATTATTAAAGTATGAATTATTAAAGTGAATTATTAAAGTGAATTATTAAAGTATGAATTATTAAAGTGAATTATTAAAGTATGAATTATTAAAGTGAATTATTAAAGTTAAAGTAAAGTAAAAATAAAGTAAAGGTAAAGTTTAAGTATAGTAAAAGTATAAAACTATGTACGTATAATACGCGTATAAATATATATAATATTAATTTAAATCGTTATATATATTTAATAAAATAAAATATAAATATCGTTATCTTTATCATACTAGTTAAGTAATGAGTTGTCAAAAGTGGTTCTAGATATTTATAAAAGTTATATACGTTTTAATAATAAAGTTCTTTTTAAACTGAAAACGTTTTTGTACGTTTGAAACTAAATAGATCAATCGAGTCTTTATGAGATTCAATCTTCCACTATCCTTTGTCTAGTTCTCAATGATTGACAATTTGTTCTTATTTATAAATTACTTTACCATTTTCCGAATATTGTTAAAATGGAAAGATTTCTCAAATCAACGTGGGCCTTTCAACAGAGACTTGTAATCATAATTCAATATATCTGATAATTCAATCATTTGATCTTATCTTCTAATTCCATTGATAAACATTTTGAAACAGATACAATCATATAAAGTATTTAATCTAATATTTTGTTTACGTTTCAAGTTATAATATATATACACATATACATATATAATCATATTAGTTTAATGGTTCATGAATCGTTGGAACTTGGTCGAGGTTGAATGAATGTATGAACATAGTTTAAAATTCTTGCAATTTAACTTAACAAATATTGCTTATCGTGTCGGAAACATATAAAGATTAAAGTTTAAATTTGGTTGGAAATTTCCGGGTTGTCACAGTACCTACCCGTTAAAGAAATTTCATCCCGAAATTTGAGTGGAAAGGTCGTGAATGATAATAAGTGTGTTTTCATGATGCATACGGGCTGAAAATTAGAGTTTTATCATCAGGGAATAATTTGGATAAACAATCCATTTATATGAAGAGTACGAATGAAGCTAACATAGAAGAGTGAAATGAGTAAGTGTAGATTCATCTTATCATTTGAAGTAGATATGATTGATTCCCAGATTTCAAGGGATTTGAAGAAAATCTTCTTAATAAGATTTGACTCTTCGGTAATCAAGGGAATTAGGATCCGCTTTAAATGCGATCGTCCATTTTAATTGTTCTGTCGGAGATTTTCTTATAAATTCACCTCCTTCGTTTCCTTACAACTCACACCTTCTGTTGATGCATTTTATGCAAGTCCCTAGACATCTACCCACGTCCATTGCAGGTACAACAGTTTACAAGCCACCATGATTGCTCGTTATTATCCTATCCGTGTTTGTATGTGGTTACAGGAACTGCAGGAACGAGGTTTAGATGTTTGACTATGTTAGACTTAGTCAGATGTACGAGTGAAGCCTTACTAGTACAGCTGACAGGCTCATACGCACGGTTGATGCTGAGCTAAGTCACAATTACAACCTAAATGAGAAGACACGAGTGAGTGATCACCCGTACGGCTGATGAAGCTAACTCGTACGTGTGATGAATGAATCATATGGGTGAGTCAACAGGAGGGGTATATTGTAGTGACCCGAACTTTTCCATGTTTATATATATTAATTGAGATTGATATTTACATGATTAAATGTCTCCAACATGTTAAGCAATCAAACTTGTTAAGACTTGATTAATTGAAATATGTTTCATATAGACAATTGACCACCCAAGTTGACCGGTGATTCACGAACGTTAAAACTTGTAAAAACTATATGATGACATATATATGGATATATATATATATATATATATATATATATATATATATATATATATATATATATATATATATATATATAGTTAACATGATACTACGATAAGTAAACATATCATTAAGTATATTAATAATGAACTACATATGTAAAAACAAGACTACTAACTTAATGATTTTTAAACGAGACATATATGTAACGATTATCGTTGTAAAGACATTTAATGTATATATATCATATTAAGAGAAATTAATACATGATAATATAATAATTTAAAATCTCATTTGATATTATAAACATTGGGTTAACAACATTTAACAAGATCGTTAACCTAAAGGTTTCAAAACAACACTTACATGTAACGACTAACGATGACTTAACGACTCAGTTAAAATGTATATACATGTAGTGTTTTAATATGTATTTATACACTTTTGAAAGACTTCAATACACTTATCAAAATACTTCTACTTAACAAAAATGCTTACAATTACATCCTCGTTCAGTTTCATCAATAATTCTACTCGTATGCACCCGTATTCGTACTCGTACGATACACAGCTTTTAGATGTATGTACTATTGGTATATACACTCCAATGATCAGCTCTTAGCAGCCCATGTGAGTCACCTAACACATGTGGGAACCATCATTTGGCAACTAGCATGAAATATCTCATAAAATTACAAAAATATGAGTAATCATTCATGACTTATTTACATGAAAACAAAATTACATATCCTTTATATCTAATCCATACACCAACGACCAAAAACACCTACAAACACTTTCATTCTTCAATTTTCTTCATCTAATTGATCTCTCTCAAGTTCTATCTTCAAGTTCTAAGTGTTCTTCATATATTCTACAAGTTCTAGTTACATAAAATCAAGAATACTTTCAAGTTTGCTAGCTCACTTCCAATCTTGTAAGGTGATCATCCAACCTCAAGAAATCTTTGTTTCTTACAGTAGGTTATCATTCTAATACAAGAACTTCGAGCCATCCAAGGATCCGTTGAAGCTAGATCCATTTTTCTCTTTTCCAGTAGGTTTATCCAAGGAACTTAAGGTTCGTGAATCAACCAGTGGCCAAGTCTTACTTCCCGACGAAGTAAAAATATGTGAAAGTGAGTTATAGTCCCACTTTTAAAATCTAATATTTTTAGGATGAGAATACATGCAGGTTTTATAAATGATTTACAAAATAGACACAAGTACGTGAAACTACATTCTATGGTTGAATTATCGAAATCGAATATGCCCCTTTTTATTAAGTCTGGTAATCTAAGAATTAGGGAACAGACACCCTAATTGACGCGAATCCTAAAGATAGATCTATTGGGCCTAACAAACCCCATCCAAAGTACCGGATGCTTTAGTACTTCGAAATTTATATCATATCCGAAGGGTGTCCCGGAATGATGGGGATATTCTATATATGCATCTTGTTAATGTCGGTTACCAGGTGTTCACCATATGAATGATTTTTATCTCTATGTATGGGATGTGTATTGAAATATGAAATCTTGTGGTCTATTATTATGATTTGATATATATAGGTTAAACCTATAACTCACCAACATTTTTGTTGACGTTTTAAGCATGTTTATTCTCAGGTGATTATTAAGAGCTTCCGCTGTCGCATACTTAAATAAGGACGAGATTTGGAGTTCATGCTTGTATGATATTGTGTAAAAACTGCATTCAAGAAACTTATTTTTTTGTAACATATTTGTATTGTAAACCATTATGTAATGGTCGTGTGTAAACAGGATATTTTAGATTATCATTATTTGATAATCTACGTAAAGCATTTTAAACCTTTATTGATGAAATAAAGGTTATGGTTTGTTTTAAAATGAATGCAGTCTTTGAAAAACGTCTCATATAGAGGTCAAAACCTCGCAATGAAATCAATTAATATGGAACGTTTTTAATCAATAAGAACGGGACATTTCAGTTGGTATCCGAGCGTTGGTCTTAGAGAACCAGAATTTTGCATTAGTGTGTCTTATCGAGTTTGTTAGGATGCATTAGTGAGTCTGGACTTCGACCGTGTTTACTTGAAAAATGATTGCTTAACAAATTTTGTTGGAAACTATATATTTTTAACATGTGAATATTATGTGATATATTAATCTCTTAACGCGTTTGATATTATGTGATAGATGTCTACCTCTAGAACAAGTCCCATTGACTCACCTAATAATAATGAAGAGTCAAATGTAAATTGGAATGATTCGTGGACTGATTCACAAGTTCTCGAAGAGGAACCGGAAGAAGAGTCGGAACCGGAAGAAGAATCGGAACCGGAAGAAGAATCGGAACCGGAAGAAGAAATAGAACCGGTGGGGGAAATAATAAAACGGTTAAGTAAAAGAAAATCCTCAACCAACCGACCAAGGTTAATTATGGTCAATGGTGTTTCCGCCAAGGAAGCAAAATATTGGGAGGATTACCAATTCTCCGATGAATAGGATTCCGACGAGAATTCCGATGATGTTATAGAAATTACCCCAACTGAATTTAAAAAGGCAAAAGAAAATAATAAGGGAAAGGGCATAAAAATAGAGAAATCTAATTCCAACCCCGATGAACTTTATATGTATCGTCAACCCCCGAAGTCCTTAAGTTGTAACAATGACCCGGGAACCTCTAAACCACCAGGTTTTTCTAAACCAGTGTGGAAAACGACGGCTCGTATTAGGGGAACATCATATATCCCTAGAAACTTGGCAAAACGAACCAAAACTGAAGAAGAAGAAACAAGCGAGTCGGAATAAGATAGTTGTATTCGTGTGGTGTAATATATGTAATATAGTGTACTTATGCTTTAAGATATGTGTAAAAATTGCTTGTATTAATAAGTATTTTTTTTATGAATCTAACTCTTGTCTATTTTACAGTATAAAAACACAAAATGGATAGACAACCCAATATTTTAAGAGACCTACCCGGTGTAGTGACCCGAACTTTTCCATGTTATTATATATTAATTGAGATTGATATTTACATGATTAAATGTTTCCAACATGTTAAGCAATCAAACTTGTTAAGACTTGATTAATTGAAATATGTTTCATATAGACAATTGACCACCCAAGTTGACCGGTGATTCACGAACGTTAAAACTTGTAAAAACTATATGATGACATATATATGGATATATATATATAGTTAACATGATACTATGATAAGTAAATATATCATTAAGTATATTAACAATGAACTACATATGTAAAAACAAGACTACTAACTTAATGATTTTTAAACGAGACATATATGTAACGATTATCGTTGTAAAGACATTTAATGTATATATATCATATTAAGAGATATTCTTACATGATAATATCATGATAATATAATAATTTAAAATCTCATTTGATATTATAAACATTGGGTTAACAACATTTAACAAGATCGTTAACCTAAAGGTTTCAAAACAACACTTACATGTAACGACTAACGATGACTTAACGACTCAGTTAAAATGTATATACATGTAGTGTTTTAATATGTATTTATACACTTTTGAAAGACTTCAATACACTTATCAAAATACTTCTACTTAACGAAAATGCTTACAATTACATCCTCGTTCAGTTTCATCAACAATTCTACTCGTATGCACCCGTATTCGTACTCGTACAATACACAGCTTTTAGATGTATGTACTATTGGTATATACACTCCAATGATCAGCTCTTAGCAGCCCATGTGAGTCACCTAACACATGTGGGAACCATCATTTGGCAACTAGCATGAAATATCTCATAAAATTACAAAAATATGAGTAATCATTCATGACTTATTTACATGAAAACAAAATTACATATCCTTTATATCTAATCCATACACCAACGACCAAAAACACCTACAAACACTTTCATTCTTCCATTTTCTTCATCTAATTGATCTCTCTCAAGTTCTATCTTCAAGTTCTAAGTGTTCTTCATAAATTCCAAAAGTTCTAGTTTCATAAAATCAAGAATACTTTCAAGTTTGCTAGCTCACTTCCAATCTTGTAAGGTGATCATCCAACCTCAAGAAATCTTTGTTTCTTACAGTAGGTTATCATTCTAATACAAGGTAATAATCATATTCAAACTTTGGTTCAATTTCTATAACTATAACAATCTTATTTCAAGTGATGATCTTACTTGAACTTGTTTTCGTGTCATGATTCTGCTTCAAGAACTTCGAGCCATCCAAGGATCCGTTGAAGCTAAATCCATTTTTCTATTTTCCAGTAGGTTTATCCAAGGAACTTAAGGTAGTAATGATGTTCATAACATCATTCGATTCATACATATAAAGCTATCTTATTCGAAGGTTTAAACTTGTAATCACTAGAACATAGTTTAGTTAATTCTAAACTTGTTCGCAAACAAAAGTTAATCCTTCTAACTTGAAGTTTAAAATCAACTAAACACATGTTCTATATCTATATTATATGCTAACTTAATGATTTAAAACCTGGAAACACGAAAAACACCGTAAAACCGGATTTACGCCGTCGTAGTAACACCGCGGGCTGTTTTGGGTTAGTTAATTAAAAACTATGATAAACTTTGATTTAAAAGTTGTTATATTGAGAAAATGATTTTTATTATGAACATGAAACTATATCCAAAAATTATGGTTAAACTCAAAGTGGAAGTGTGTTTTCTAAAATGGTCATCTAGACGTCGTTCTTTCGACTGAAATGACTACCTTTACAAAAATGACTTGTAACTTATTTTTCCGACTATAAACCTATACTTTTTCTGTTTAGATTCATAAAATAGAGTTCAATATGAAACCATAGCAATTTGATTCACTCAAAACGGATTTAAAATGAAGAAGTTATGGGTAAAACAAGATTGGATAATTTTTCTCATTTTAGCTACGTGAAAATTGGTAACAAATCTATTCCAACCATAACTTAATCAACTTGTATTGTATATTATGTAATCTTGAGATACCATAGACACGTATACAATGTTTCGGCCTATCATTTCGACACATCTATATATATTTCAGAACAACCATAGACACTCTATATGTGAATGTTGGAGTTAGCTATACAGGGTTGAGGTTGATTCCAAAATATATATAGTTTGAGTTGTGATCAATACTGAGATACGTATACACTGGGTCGTGGATTGATTCAAGATAATATTTATCGATTTATTTCTGTACATCTAACTGTGGACAACTAGTTGTAGGTTACTAACGAGGACAGCTGACTTAATAAACTTAAAACATCAAAATATATTAAAAGTGTTGTAAATATATTTTGAACATACTTTGATATATATGTATATATTGTTATAGGTTCGTGAATCAACCAGTGGCCAAGTCTTACTTCCCGACGAAGTAAAAATCTGTGAAAGTGAGTTATAGTCCCACTTTTAAAATCTAATATTTTTGGGATGAGAATACATGCAGGTTTTATAAATGATTTACAAAATAGACACAAGTACGTGAAACTACATTCTATGGTTGAATTATCGAAATCGAATATGCCCCTTTTTATTAAGTCTGGTAATCTAAGAATTAGGGAACAGACACCCTAATTGACGCGAATCCTAAAGATAGATCTATTGGGCCTAACAAACCCCATCCAAAGTACCGGATGCTTTAGTACTTCGAAATTTATATCATATCCGAAGGGTGTCCCGGAATGATAGGGATATTCTTAAATATGCATCTTGTTAATGTTGGTTACCAGGTGTTCACCATATGAATGATTTTTATCTCTATGTATGGGATGTGTATTGAAATATGAAATCTTGTGGTCTATTATTATGATTTGATATATATAGGTTAAACCTATAACTCACCAACATTTTTGTTGACGTTTTAAGCATGTTTATTCTCAGGTGATTATTAAGAGCTTCCGCTGTCGCATATTTAAATAAGGACGAGATTTGGAGTCCATGCTTGTATGATATTGTGTAAAAACTGCATTCAAGAAACTTATTTTGTTGTAACATATTTGTATTGTAAACCATTATGTAATGGTCGTGTGTAAACAGGATATTTTAGATTATCATTATTTGATAATCTACGTAAAGCTTTTTAAAACCTTTATCTATGAAATAAAGGTTATGGTTTGTTTTAAAAATGAATGCAGTCTTTGAAAAACGTCTCATATAGTGGTCAAAACCTCGCAACGAAATCAATTAATATGGAACGTTTTTAATCAATAATAACAGGACATTTCAGTTGGTATCCGAGCGTTGGTCTTAGAGAACCAGAATTTTGCATTAGTGTGTCTTATCGAGTTTGTTAGGATGCATTAGTGAGTCTGGACTACGACCGTGTTTACTTGAAAAATGATTGCTTAACAAATTTTGTTGGAAACTATATATTTTTAACATGTGAATATTATGTGATATATTAATCTCTTAACGCGTTTGATATTATGTGATAGATGTCTACCTCTAGAACAAGTCCCATTGACTCACCTAATAATAATGAAGAGTCAAATGTAAATTGGAATGATTCGTGGACTGATTCACAAGTTCCCGAAGAGGAACCGAAAGAAGAGTCGGAACCGGAAGAAGAATCGGAACCAGAAGAAGAATCGGAACCGGATGAAGAAATAGAACCGGTGGGGGAAATAATAAAACAGTTAAGTAAAAGAAAATCCCCAACCAACCGACCAAGGTTAATTATGGTCAATGGTGTTTCCGCCAAGGAAGCAAAATATTGGGAGGATTACCAATTCTCCGATGAATCGGATTCCGACGAGAATTTCGATGATGTTATAGAAATTACCCCAACTCAATTTAAAAAGGCAAAAGAAAATAATAAGGGAAAGGGCATAAAAATAGAGAAAACTAATTCCAACCCCGATGAACTTTATATGTATCATCAACCCCCGAAGTCCTTAAGTTGTAACAATGACCCGGGAACCTCTAAACCACCAGGTTTTTCTAAACCAATGTGGATAACGACGGCTCGTATTAGGGGAACATCATATATCCCTAGAAACTTGGCAAACGAACCAAAACCGAAGAAGAAGAAACAAGCGAGTCGGAATAAGATAGCTGTATTCGTGTGGTGTAATATATGTAATATAGTGTGCTTATGCTTTATGATATATGTAAAAATTGTTTGTATTAATAAGTATTTTTTTTTATGAATCTAACTCTTGTCTATTTTACAGTATAAAAACACAAAATGGATAGACAACCCAATATTTTAAGAGACCTACCCGAAGACATGATTGATGAAATCTTGTCTAGAGTCGGTCAGAATTCTTCGGCACAACTATTTAAGGCGAGATCAGTTTGTAAGACATTCGAAGAACGTTCCAAGAATGCCTTGGTTTATAAAAGGCTTTCGTTCGAAAGATGGGGGATATCACATTGGGAAATTCATAAGTTACGATGTGTTTACTTTGACGCATATATTGCGGGGAACCCAAATGCTATTTTACGCAATGGGTTAAGAAATTATTTTGACTCAATATATCCGAATATTGGACTTCGTGATTTAGAAAAAGCGGCTAACATGCAACATAAAGAAGCATGTTATGCTTACGGATTAGTAATGTTCGCTTCTCACCAAAGTGAGAACAAGAACATCGGCCTACAACTATTAAACAAAACATTCCCACAAGTGACGGAGTCGGTAATTGGGGTAAGAAATGAGGTTTTTAGATTGTTACGGGACTGTTGGACATTACGTAACCCTCGTCCCTTTGACGACGTTACAACACGCTGTCTTATCAACGGCCATAACGGTTATGTTCCACAAGACCAAGGATGGGAAGTAATCCTAGTAAAACCAGAATGCATGACTTGTTTCTGGACGTATGAATTACGTGTCTTTATTGCCTTTGCTGAACGACTTGTGTACTAGCTAGAATTATCTTCACAACCATCTTGTATCAAATTTATTGTGTGCTATATTTCATGCTATATGTAAAATAAGCGGTATTGTAAGTTTGTAAAATATTGTGTAAAAGTTTGAACGCGAAATATTATTATAATCAGTTCTTCATATAGAATTGTAGTAGTTGAATTGTATATTAGCTACTAAGTATGAACTTAACGGGTATGTACTACCCGAATTTAAACTTATAAAACGCTAATATGAAGAAAAATCTTTTATAAATGAGTTCATATTATGCTACGAAATACTATTAACTACTCTTAATATTCTGTATGATTAACTTGTTCCATTTAACTATTTTGAAGGAAATGGCACCGACTACTCGACACACCGTGAATATGAATGAAGAGGAATTCCGTACTTTTCTAGCTTCAAACATAGCCGCAGTACAGGCTGCGCTACATACCAACAATAACCTTGGATCTAGCAGTACAGGAAATCATGTAGGATGCACCTACAAAGAATTCACTGCCTGCAAACCTTTGGAATTTGATGGAACCGAAGGACCGATCGGATTGAAACGGTGGACCGAGAAGGTCGAATCGGTGTTTGCCATAAGTAAGTGTACTGAAGAGGACAAAGTGAAGTACGCTACGCATACCTTCACAGGTTCTGCGTTAACATGGTGGAATACCTATCTAGAGCAAGTGGGACAAGACGATGCGTACACACTACCGTGGTCAGCATTCAAGCACTTGATGAACGAGAAGTACCGTCCCAGAACTGAGGTCAATAAGCTCAAGACAGAACTTAGAGTGTTACGAACCCAAGGATTTGATATTACCACGTACGAAAGATGATTCACAGAATTGTGCCTATTGTGTCCGGGAGCATTCGAAGTTGAGGAAGAGAAGATCGACGCGTTTGTGAAAGGATTACCAGAAAGAATCCAAGAAGATATAAGTTTACACGAGCCCGCCTCCATACAACAGGCATGTAGAATGGCTCACAAACTAGTGAACCAGATTGAAGAAAGAATTAAAGAACAGACTGCTGAAGAGGCCAATGTGAAGCAAGTCAAAAGAAAGTGGGAGGAAAACGGTGATAAGAATCACCAATACAACAACTACAGCAATTACAACAATAATCGCAACAATTATCCCAACAATCGCAACATCAATCGCAACTACAACAAACGGCCCAACAACAACAACAACAACAACAACAACAACAACAACAACAACAACAACAACAACAACAGCAACTACAACAATCATCCCAACAACAATAATAACCGCAACAACAACAACAATCAGAAGCAGCTATGCCAAAGGTGTGAAAAGTATCACTCGGGGTTCTGCACCAAATTTTGCAACAAGTGTAAAAGAAATGGTCATAGCGCGGCGAAGTGTGAGGTCTACGGACCAGGGGTTAATAGAACGAAAGGAACAAATGGTGTCGGAACGAGTAATGGCGGAGCAAGTAGTGTCGGAGCAAGTTATGCCAATGTAGTTTGTTATAAATGTGGAAAACCGGGCCACATTATTAGAAATTGCCCGAACCAGGAGAACACGAATGGACAAGGCCGCGGAAGAGTTTTCAATATTAATGCGGCAGAGGCACAGGAAGACTCGGAGCTTGTTACGGGTACGTTTCTTATTGACAATAAATCTGCTTACGTTTTATTTGATTCGGGTGCGGATAGAAGCTATATGAGTAGAGATTTTTGTGCTAAATTAAGTTGTCCATTGACGCCTTTGGATAGTAAATTTTTACTTGAATTAGCAAATGATAAATTAATTTCAGCAGATAATATATGTCGGAATCGAGAAATTAAACTGGTTAGCGAAACATTTAAGATTGACTTGATACCAGTAGAGTTAGGGAGTTTTGATGTGATAATCGGTATGGACTGGTTAAAAGAAGTGAAAGCAGAGATCGTTTGTTACAAAAATGCAATTCGCATTATACGAGAAAAAGGAAAACCCTTAATGGTGTACGGAGAAAAGGGCAACACGAAGCTACATCTTATTAGTAATTTGAAGGCACAAAAACTAATAAGAAAAGGTTGCTATGCTGTTCTAGCACACGTCGAGAAAGTACAAACTGAAGAAAAGAGCATCAATGATGTTCCCGTCGCAAAAGAATTTCCCGATGTATTTCCGAAAGAATTACCGGGATTACCCCCACATCGATCCGTTGAATTTCAAATAGATCTTGTACCAGGAGCTGCACCAATAGCTCGTGCTCCTTATAGACTCGCACCCAGCGAGATGAAAGAACTGCAAAGCCAATTACAAGAACTTTTAGAGCGTGGTTTCATTCGACCAAGCACATCACCGTGGGGAGCTCCTGTTTTGTTTGTCAAGAAGAAAGATGGTACATTCAGGTTGTGTATCGACTACCGAGAGTTGAACAAACTTACCATCAAGAACCGCTACCCACTACCGAGAATCGACGACTTATTTGATCAACTACAAGGCTCGTCTGTTTATTCAAAGATTGACTTACGTTCCGGGTATCATCAAATGCGGGTGAAAGAAGATGATATTCCAAAGACTTCTTTCAGAACACGTTACGGTCATTACGAGTTTATGGTCATGCCGTTTGGTTTAACTAATGCACCAGCTGTGTTCATGGACCTTATGAACCGGGTGTGTGGACCATACCTTGACAAGTTTGTCATTGTTTTCATTGATGACATACTTATTTACTCAAAGAATGACCAAGAACACGGTGAACATTTGAGAAAGGTGTTAGAAGTATTGAGGAAGGAAGAATTGTACGCTAAGTTTTCAAAGTGTGCATTTTGGTTGGAAGAAGTTCAATTCCTCGGTCACATAGTGAACAAAGAAGGTATTAAGGTGGATCCGGCAAAGATAGAAACTGTTGAAAAGTGGGAAACCCCGAAAACTCCGAAACACATACGCCAATTTTTAGGACTAGCTGGTTACTACAGAAGGTTCATCCAAGACTTTTCCAGAATAGCAAAACCCTTGACTGCATTAACGCATAAAGGGAAGAAATTTGAATGGAATGATGAACAAGAGAAAGCGTTTCAGTTATTGAAGAAAAAGCTAACTACGGCACCTATATTGTCATTGCATGAAGGGAATGATGATTTTGTGATTTATTGTGACGCATCAAAGCAAGGTCTCGGTTGTGTATTAATGCAACGAACGAAGGTGATTGCTTATGCGTCTAGACAATTGAAGATTCACGAACAAAATTATACGACGCATGATTTGGAATTAGGCGCGGTTGTTTTTGCATTAAAGACTTGGAGGCACTACTTATATGGGGTCAAAAGTATTATATATACCGACCACAAAAGTCTTCAACACATATTTAATCAGAAACAACTGAATATGAGGCAGCGTAGGTGGATTGAATTGTTGAATGATTATGACTTTGAGATTCGTTACCACCCGGGGAAGGCAAATGTGGTAGCCGATGCCTTGAGCAGGAAGGACAGAGAACCCATTCGAGTAAAATCTATGAATATAATGATTCATAATAACCTTAATACTCAAATAAAGGAGGCGCAACAAGGAGTTTTAAAAGAGGGAAATTTAAAGGATGAAATACCCAAAGGATCGGAGAAGCATCTTAATATTCGGGAAGACGGAACCCGGTATAGGGCTGAAAGGATTTGGGTACCAAAATTTGGAGATATGAGAGAAATGGTACTTAGAGAAGCTCATAAAACCAGATACTCAATACATCCTGGAACGGGGAAGATGTACAAGGATCTCAAGAAACATTTTTGGTGGCCGGGTATGAAATCCGATGTTGCTAAATACGTAGGAGAATGTTTGACGTGTTCTAAGGTCAAAGCTGAGCATCAGAAACCATCAGGTCTACTTCAACAACCCGAAATCCCGGAATGGAAATGGGAAAACATTACCATGGATTTCATCACTAAATTGCCAAGGACTGCAAGTGGTTTTGATACTATTTGGGTAATAGTTGATCGTCTCACCAAATCAGCACACTTCCTGCCAATAAGAGAAGTTGACAAGATGGAGAAGTTAGCACGACTGTATTTGAAGGAAGTCGTCTCCAGACATGGAATACCAATCTCTATTATCTCTGATAGGGATGGCAGATTTATTTCAAGATTCTGGCAGACATTGCAGCAAGCATTAGGAACTCGTCTAGACATGAGTACTGCCTATCATCCACAAACTGATGGGCAGAGTGAAAGGACGATACAAACGCTTGAAGACATGCTACGAGCATGTGTTATTGATTTCGGAAACAGTTGGGATCGACATCTACCGTTAGCAGAATTTTCCTACAACAACAGCTACCATTCAAGCATTGAGATGGCGCCGTTTGAAGCACTTTATGGTAGAAAGTGCAGGTCTCCAATTTGTTGGAGTGAAGTGGGGGATAGACAGATTACGGGTCCGGAGATTATACAAGAAACTACCGAGAAGATCATCAAATTCAACAACGGTTGAAAACCTCCCAAAGTCGACAAAAGAGCTACGCTGACATTAAAAGAAAAGATATAGAATTTGAAATTGGAGAGATGGTCATGCTTAAAGTTTCACCTTGGAAAGGCGTTGTTCGATTTGGTAAGCGAGGGAAATTAAATCCAAGGTATATTGGACCATTCAAGATTATTGATCGTGTCGGACCAGTAGCTTACCGACTTGAGTTACCTCAACAACTCGCGGCTGTACATAACACTTTCCACATCTTGAATTTGAAGAAATGTTTTGCTAAAGAAGATCTCACTATTCCGTTAGATGAAATCCAAATCAACGAAAAACTTCAATTCATCGAAGAACCCGTCGAAATAATGGATCGTAAGGTTAAAAGACTTAAGCAAAACAAGATACCAATTGTTAAGGTTCGATGGAATGCTCGTAGAGGACCCGAGTTCACCTGGGAGCATGAAGATCAGATGAAGAAGAAATACCCGCATCTATTTCCAGAAGATTCGTCAACACCTTCAACAGCTTAAAATTTCGGGACGAAATTTATTTAACGGGTAGGTACTGTAGTGACCCGAACTTTTCCATGTTATTATATATTAATTGAGATTGATATTTACATGATTAAATGTTTCCAACATGTTAAGCAATCAAACTTGTTAAGACTTGATTAATTGAAATATGTTTCATATAGACAATTGACCACCCAAGTTGACCGGTGATTCACGAACGTTAAAACTTGTAAAAACTATATGATGACATATATATGGATATATATATAGTTAACATGATACTATGATAAGTAAATATATCATTAAGTATATTAACAATGAACTACATATGTAAAAACAAGACTACTAACTTAATGATTTTTAAACGAGACATATATGTAACGATTATCGTTGTAAAGACATTTAATGTATATATATCATATTAAGAGATATTCATACATGATAATATCATGATAATATAATAATTTAAAATCTCATTTGATATTATAAACATTGGGTTAACAACATTTAACAAGATCGTTAACCTAAAGGTTTCAAAACAACACTTACATGTAACGACTAACGATGACTTAACGACTCAGTTAAAATGTATATACATGTAGTGTTTTAATATGTATTTATACACTTTTGAAAGACTTCAATACACTTATCAAAATACTTCTACTTAACGAAAATGCTTACAATTACATCCTCGTTCAGTTTCATCAACAATTCTACTCGTATGCACCCGTATTCGTACTCGTACAATACACAGCTTTTAGATGTATGTACTATTGGTATATACACTCCAATGATCAGCTCTTAGCAGCCCATGTGAGTCACCTAACACATGTGGGAACCATCATTTGGCAACTAGCATGAAATATCTCATAAAATTACAAAAATATGAGTAATCATTCATGACTTATTTACATGAAAACAAAATTACATATCCTTTATATCTAATCCATACACCAAAGACCAAAAACACCTACAAACACTTTCATTCTTCAATTTTCTTCATCTAATTGATCTCTCTCAAGTTCTATCTTCAAGTTCTAAGTGTTCTTCATAAATTCCAAAAGTTCTAGTTTCATAAAATCAAGAATACTTTCAAGTTTGCTAGCTCACTTCCAATCTTGTAAGGTGATCACCCAACCTCAAGAAATCTTTGTTTCTTACAGTAGGTTATCATTCTAATACAAGGTAAAAATCATATTCAAACTTTGGTTCAATTTCTATAACTATAACAATCTTATTTCAAGTGATGATCTTACTTGAACTTGTTTTCGTGTCATGATTCTGCTTCAAGAACTTCGAGCCATCCAAGGATCCGTTGAAGCTAAATCCATTTTTCTCTTTTCCAGTAGGTTTATCCAAGGAACTTAAGGTAGTAATGATGTTCATAACATCATTCGATTCATACATATAAAGCTATCTTATTCGAAGGTTTAAACTTGTAATCACTAGAACATAGTTTAGTTAATTCTAAACTTGTTCGCAAACAAAAGTTAATCCTTCTAAATTGACCTTTAAAATCAACTAAACACATGTTCTATATCTATATGATATGCTAACTTAATGATTTAAAACCTGGAAACACGAAAAACACCGTAAAACCGAATTTACGCCGTCGTAGTAACACCGCGGGCTGTTTTGGGTTAGTTAATTAAAAACTATGATAAACTTTGATTTAAAAGTTGTTATATTGAGAAAATGATTTTTATTATGAACATGAAACTATATCCAAAAATTATGGTTAAACTCAAAGTGGAAGTGTGTTTTCTAAAATGGTCATCTAGACGTCGTTCTTTCGACTGAAATGACTACCTTTACAAAAATGACTTGTAACTTATTTTTCCGACTATAAACCTATACTTTTTCTGTTTAGATTCATAAAATAGAGTTCAATATGAAACCATAGCAATTTGATTCACTCAAAACGGATTTAAAATGAAGAAGTTATGGGTAAAACAAGATTGGATAATTTTTCTCATTTTAGCTACGTAAAAATTGGTAACAAATCTATTCCAACCATAACTTAATCAACTTGTATTGTATATTATGTAATCTTGAGATACCATAGACACGTATACAATGTTTCGACCTATCATTTCGACACATCTATATATATTTCAGAACAACCATAGACACTCTATATGTGAATGTTGGAGTTAGCTATACAGGGTTGAGGTTGATTCCAAAATATATATAGTTTGAGTTGTGATCAATACTGAGATACGTATACACTGGGTCGTGGATTGATTCAAGATAATATTTATCGATTTATTTCTGTACATCTAACTGTGGACAACTAGTTGTAGGTTACTAACGAGGACAGCTGACTTAATAAACTTAAAACATCAAAATATATTAAAAGTGTTGTAAATATATTTTGAACATACTTTGATATATATGTATATATTGTTATAGGTTCGTGAATCAACCAGTGGCCAAGTCTTACTTCCCGACGAAGTAAAAATCTGTGAAAGTGAGTTATAGTCCCACTTTTAAAATCTAATATTTTTGGGATGAGAATACATGCAGGTTTTATAAATGATTTACAAAATAGACACAAGTACGTGAAACTACATTCTATGGTTGAATTATCGAAATCGAATATGCCCCTTTTTATTAAGTCTGGTAATCTAAGAATTAGGGAACAGACACCCTAATTGACGCGAATCCTAAAGATAGATCTATTGGGCCTAACAAACCCCATCCAAAGTACCGGATGCTTTAGTACTTCGAAATTTATATCATATCCGAAGGGTGTCCCGGAATGATAGGGATATTCTTAAATATGCATCTTGTTAATGTTGGTTACCAGGTGTTCACCATATGAATGATTTTTATCTCTATGTATGGGATGTGTATTGAAATATGAAATCTTGTGGTCTATTATTATGATTTGATATATATAGGTTAAACCTATAACTCACCAACATTTTTGTTGACGTTTTAAGCATGTTTATTCTCAGGTGATTATTAAGAGCTTCCGCTGTCGCATACTTAAATAAGGACGAGATTTGGAGTCCATGCTTGTATGATATTGTGTAAAAACTGCATTCAAGAAACTTATTTTGTTGTAACATATTTGTATTGTAAACCATTATGTAATGGTTGTGTGTAAACAGGATATTTTAGATTATCATTATTTGATAATCTACGTAAAGCTTTTTAAAACCTTTATCTATGAAATAAAGGTTATGGTTTGTTTTAAAAATGAATGCAGTCTTTGAAAAACGTCTCATATAGAGGTCAAAACCTCGCAACGAAATCAATTAATATGGAACGTTTTTAATCAATAAGAACGGGACATTTCACTCGGAGACATGATTGATGAAATCTTGTCTAGAGTCGGTCAAAATTCTTCGGCACAACTATTTAAGGCGAGATCAGTTTGTAAGACATTCGAAGAACGTTCCAAGAATGCCTTGGTTTATAAAATGCTTTTGTTCGAAAGATGGGGGATATCACATTGGGAAATCCATAAGTTACGATGTGTTTACTTTGACGCATATATTGCGGGGAACCCAAATGCTATTTTACTCAATGGGTTAAGAAATTATTTTGACTCAATATATCCGAATATTGGACTTCGTGATTTAGAAAAAGCGGCTAACATGCAACATAAAGAAGCATGTTATGCTTACGGATTAGTAATGTTCACTTCTCACCAAAGTGAGAACAAGAACATCGGGCTATAACTATTAAACAAAACGTTCCCACAAGTGACGGAGTCGGTAATTGGGGTAAGAAATGAGGTTTTTAGATTGTTACGGGACTGTTGGACATTACATAACCCTCGTCCCTTTGACGACGTTACAACACGCTGTCTTATCAACGGCCATGACGGTTATGTTCCACAAGACCAAGGATGGGAAGTAATCCTAGTAAAACCAGAATGCATGACTTGTTTCTGGACGTATGAATTACGTGTCTTTATTGCCTTTGCTGAACGACTTGTGTACTAGCTAGAATTATCTTCACAACCATCTTGTATCAAATTTATTGTGTGCTATATTTCATGCTATATGTAAAATAAGTGGTATTGTAAGTTTGTAAAATATTGTGTAAAAGTTTGAACGCGAAATATTATTATAATTAGTTTTTCATATAGAATTGTAGTAGTTGAATTGTATATTAGCTACTAAGTATGAACTTAACGGGTAGGTACTACCCGAATTTAAACTTATAAAACGCTAATATGAAGAAAAAGCTTTTATAAATGAGTTCATATTATGCTACGAAATACTATTAACTACTCTTAATATTCTGTATCATTAACTTGTTCCATTTGACTATTTTGAAGGAAATGGCACCGACTACTCGACACACCGTGAATATGAATGAAGAGGAATTCCGTACTTTTCTAGCTTCAAACATAGCCGCAGTACAGGCTGCGCTACATACCAACAATAACCTTGGATCTAGCAGTACAGGAAATCGTGTAGGATGCACCTACAAAGAATTCACTGCCTGCAAACCTTTGGAATTTGATGGAACCGAAGGATCGATCGGATTGAAACGGTGGACCGAGAAGGTCGAATCGGTGTTTGCCATAAGTAAGTGTACTGAAGAGGACAAAGTGAAGTACGCTACGCATACCTTCACAGGTTCTGCGTTAACATGGTGGAATACCTATCTAGAGCAAGTGGGACAAGACGATGCGTACGCACTACCGTGGTCAGCATTCAAGCACTTGATGAACGAGAAGTACCGTCCCAGAACCGAGGTCAATAAGCTCAAGACAGAACTTAGAGGGTTACGAACCCAAGGATTTGATATTACCACGTATGAAAGACTATTCACAGAATTGTGCCTATTGTGTCCGGGAGCATTCGAAGATGAGGAAGAGAAGATCGACGCGTTTGTGAAAGGATTACCGGAAAGAATCCAAGAAGATATAAGTTCACACGAGCCCGCCTCCATACAACAGGCATGTAGAATGGCTCACAAACTAGTGAACCAGATTGAAGAAAGAATTAAAGAACAGACTGCTGAAGAGGCCAATGTGAAGCAAGTTAAAAGAAAGTGGGAGGAAAACGGTGATAAGAATTACCAATACAACAACAACAGCAATTACAACAATAATCGCAAAAATTATCCCAACAATCGCAACATCAATCGCAACTACAACAAACGGCCCAACAACAACAACAACAGCAACTACAACAATCATCCCAACAACAATAATAACCGCAACAACAACAACAACAATCAGAAGCAGCTATGCCAAAGGTGTGAAAAGTATCACTCGGGGTTCTGCACTAAATTTTGCAACAAGTGTAAAAGAAATGGTCATAGCGCGGCGAAGTGTGAGGTCTACGGACCAGGGGTTAATAGAACGAAAGGAACAAATGGTGTCGGAACGAGTAATGGCGGAGCAAGTAGTGTCGGAGCAAGTTATGCCAATGTAGTTTGTTATAAATGTGGAAAACCGGGCCACATTATTAGAAATTGCCCGAACCAGGAGAACACGAATGGACAAGGCCACGGAAGAGTTTTCAATATTAATGCGGCAGAGGCACAGGAAGACCCAGAGCTTGTTACGGGTACGTTTCTTATGGAGAATAAATCTGCTTACGTTTTATTTGATTCGGGTGCGGATAGAAGCTATATGAGTAAAGATTTTTGTGCTAAATTAAGTTGTCCATTGACGCCTTTGGATAGTAAATTTTTACTCAAATTAGCAAATGGTAAATTAATTTCAGCAGATAATATATGTCGGAATCGAGAAATTAAACTGGTTAGCGAAACATTTAAGATTGATTTGATACCAGTAGAGTTAGGGAGTTTTGATGTGATAATCGGTATGGACTGGTTGAAAGAAGTGAAAGCAGAGATCGTTTGTTACAAAAATGAAATTCGCATTATACGAGAAAAAGGAAAACCCTTAATGGTGTACGGAGAAAAGGGCAACACGAAGCTACATCTTATTAGTAATTTGAAGGCACAAAAACTAATAAGAAAAGGTTGCTATGCTGTTCTAGCACACGTCGAGAAAGTACAAACTGAAGAAAAGAGCATCAATGATGTTCCCATTGCAAAAGAATTTCCCGATGTATTTCCGAAAGAATTACCGGGATTACCCCCACATCGATCCGTTGAATTTCAAATAGATCTTATACCAGGAGCTGCACCAATAGCTCGTGCTCCTTACAGACTCGCACCCAGCGAGATGAAAGAACTGCAAAGCCAATTACAAGAACTTTTAGAGCGTGGTTTCATTCGACCAAGCACATCACCGTGGGGAGCTCCTGTTGTGTTTGTCAAGAAGAAAGATGGTACATTCAGGTTGTGTATCGACTACCGAGAGTTGAACAAACTTACCATCAAGAACCGCTACCCACTACCGAGAATCGACGACTTATTTGATCAACTACAAGGCTCGTCTGTTTATTCAAAGATTGACTTACGTTCCGGGTATCATCAAATGCGGGTGAAAGAAGATGATATTCCAAAGACTGCTTTCAGAACACGTTACGGTCATTATGAGTTTATGGTCATGCCGTTTGGTTTAACTAATGCACCAGCTGTGTTCATGGACCTTATGAACCGAGTGTGTGGACCATACCTTGACAAGTTTGTCATTGTTTTCATTGATGACATACTTATTTACTCAAAGAATGACCAAGAACACGGTGAACATTTGAGAAAGGGGTTAGAAGTATTGAGGAAGGAAGAATTGTACGCTAAGTTTTCAAAGTGTGCATTTTGGTTGGAAGAAGTTCAATTCCTCGATCACATAGTGAACAAAGAAGGTATTAAGGTGGATCCAGCAAAGATAGAAACTGTTGAAAAGTGGGAAACCCCGAAAACTCCGAAACACATACGCCAGTTTTTAGGACTAGCTGGTTACTACAGAAGGTTCATCCAATACTTTTCCAGAATAGCAAAACCCTTGACTGCATTAACGCATAAAGGGAAGAAATTTGAATGGAATGATGAACAAGAGAAAGATTTTCAGTTATTGAAGAAAAAGCTAACTACGGCACCTATATTTTCATTGCCTGAAGGGAATGATGATTTTGTGATTTATTGTGACGCATCAAAGCAAGGTCTCGGTTGTGTATTAATGCAACGAACGAAGGTGATTGCTTATGCGTCTAGACAATTGAAGATTCACGAACAAAATTATACGACGCATGATTTGGAATTAGGCGCGGTTGTTTTTGCATTAAAGACTTGGAGGCACTACTTATATGGGGTCAAAAGTATTATATATACCGACCACAAAAGTCTGCAGCACATATTTAATCAGAAACAACTGAATATGAGGCAGCGTAGGTGGATTGAATTATTGAATGATTACGACTTTGAGATTCGTTACCACCCGGGGAAGGCAAATGTGGTAGCCGATGCCTTGAGCAGGAAGGACAGAGAACCCATTCGAGTAAAATCTATGAATATAATGATTCATAATAACCTTACTACTCAAATAAAGGAGGCGCAACAAGGAGTTTTAAAAGAGGGAAATTTAAAGGATGAAATACCCAAAGGATCGGAGAAGCATCTTAATATTCGGGAAGACGGAACCCGGTATAGGGCTGAAAGGATTTGGGTACCAAAATTTGGAGATATGAGAGAAATGGTACTTAGAGAAGCTCATAAAACCAGATACTCAATACATCCTGGAACGGGGAAGATGTACAAGGATCTCAAGAAACATTTTTGGTGGCTGGGTATGAAAGCCGATGTTGCTAAATATGTAGGAGAATGTTTGACGTGTTCTAAGGTCAAAGCTGAGCATCAGAAACCATCAGGTCTACTTCAACAACCCGAAATCCCGGAATGGAAATGGGAAAACATTACCATGGATTTCATCACTAAATTGCCAAGGACTGCAAGTGGTTTTGATACTATTTGGGTAATAGTTGATCGTCTCACCAAATCAGCACACTTCCTGCCAATAAGAGAAGATGAGAAGATGGAGAAGTTAGCACGACTGTATTTGAAGAAAGTCGTCTCCAGACATGGAATACCAATCTCTATTATCTCTGATAGGGATGGCAGATTTATTTCAAGATTCTGGCAGACATTACAGCAAGCATTAGGAACTCGTCTAGACATGAGTACTGCCTATCATCCACAAACTGATGGGCAGAGCGAAAGGACGATACAAACGCTTGAAGACATGCTACGAGCATGTGTTATTGATTTCGGAAACAGTTGGGATTGACATCTACCGTTAGCAGAATTTTCCTACAACAACAGCTACCATTCAAGCATTGAGATGGCGCCGTTTGAAGCACTTTATGGTAGAAAGTGCAGGTCTCCAATTTGTTGAAGTGAAGTGGGGGATAGACAGATTACGGGTCCGGAGATTATACAAGAAACTACCGAGAAGATCATCCAAATTCAACAACGGTTGAAAACCGCCCAAAGTCGACAAAAGAGCTACGCTGACATTAAAAGAAAAGATATAGAATTTGAAATTGGAGAGATGGTCATGCTTAAAGTTGCACCTTGGAAAGGCGTTGTTCAATTTGGTAAACGAGGGAAATTAAATCCAAGGTATATTGGACCATTCAAGATTATTGATCGTGTCGGACCAGTAGCTTACCGACTTGAGTTACCTCAACAACTCGCGGCTGTACATAACACTTTCCACGTCTCGAATTTGAAGAAATGTTTTGCTAAATAAGATCTCACTATTCCGTTAGATGAAATCCAAATCAACGAAAAACTTCAATTCATCGAAGAACCCGTCGAAATAATGGATCGTGAGGTTAAAAGACTTAAGCAAAATAAGATACCAATTGTTAAGGTTCGATGGAATGCTTGTAGAGGACCCGAGTTCACCTGGGAGCATGAAGATCAGATGAAGAAGAAATACCCGCATCTATTTCCAGAAGATTCGTCAACACCTTCAACAGCTTAAAATTTCGGGACGAAATTTATTTAACGGGTAGGTACTGTAGTGACCCGAACTTTTCCATGTTTATATATATTAATTGAGATTGATATTTACATGATTAAATGTTTCCAACATGTTAAGCAATCAAACTTGTTAAGACTTGATTAATTGAAATATGTTTCATATAGACAATTGACCACCCAAGTTGACCGGTGATTCACGAACGTTAAAACTTGTAAAAACTATATGATGACATATATATGGATATATATATATATATAGTTAACATGATACTATGATAAGTAAACATATCATTAAGTATATTAACAATGAACTACATATGTAAAAGCAAGACTACTAACTTAATGATTTTTAAACGAGACATATATGTAACGATTATCGTTGTAAAGACATTTAATGTATATATATCATATTAAGAGAAATTAAAACATGATAATATAATAATTTAAAATCTCATTTGATATTATAAACATTGGGTTAACAACATTTAACAAGATCGTTAACCTAAAGGTTTCAAAACAACACTTACATGTAACGACTAACGATGACTTAACGACTCAGTTAAAATGTATATACATGTAGTGTTTTAATATGTATTTATACACTTTTGAAAGAATTCAATACACTTATCAAAATACTTCTACTAAACAAAAATGCTTACAATTACATCCTCGTTCAGTTTCATCAACAATTCTACTCGTATGCACCCGTATTCGTACTCGTACAATACACAGCTTTTAGATGTATGTACTATAGGTATATACACTCCAATGATCAGCTCTTAGCAGCCCATGTGAGTCACCTAACACATGTGGGAACCATCATTTGGCAACTAGCATAAAATATCTCATAAATTTACAAAAATATGAGTAATCATTCATGACTTATTTACATGAAAACAAAATTACATATCCTTTATATCTAATCCATACACCAACGACCAAAAACACCTACAAACACTTTCATTCTTCAATTTTCTTCATCTAATTGATCTCTCTCAAGTTCTATCTTCAAGTTCTAAGTGTTCTTCATATATTCTACAAGTTCTAGTTACATAAAATCAAGAATACTTTCAAGTTTGCTAGCTCACTTCCAATCTTGTAAGGTGATCATCCAACCTCAAGAAATCTTTGTTTCTTACAGTAGGTTATCATTCTAATACAAGAACTTCGAGCCATCCAAGGATCCGTTGAAGCTAGATCCATTTTTCTCTTTTCCAGTAGGTTTATCTAAGGAACTTAAGGTTCGTGAATCAACCAGTGGCCAAGTCTTACTTCCCGACGAAGTAAAAATCTGTGAAAGTGAGTTATAGTCCCACTTTTAAAATCTAATATTTTTGGGATGAGAATACATGCAGGTTTTATAAATGATTTACAAAATAGACACAAGTACGTGAAACTACATTCTATGGTTGAATTATCGAAATCGAATATGTCCCTTTTTATTAAGTCTGGTAATCTAAGAATTAGGGAACAGACACCCTAATTGACGCAAATCCTAAAGATAGATCTATTGGGCCTAACAAACCCCAATCCAAAGTACCGGATGCTTTAGTACTTCGAAAGTTATATCATATCCGAAGGGTGTCCCGGAATGATGGGGATATTCTTATATATGCATCTTGTTAATGTCGGTTACCAGGTGTTCACCATATGAATGACTTTTATCTCTATGTATGGGATGTGTATTGAAATATGAAATCTTGTGGTCTATTATTATGATTTGATATATATAGGTTAAACCTATAACTCACCAACATTTTTGTTGACGTTTTAAGCATGTTTATTCTCAGGTGATTATTAAGAGCTTTCGCTGTCGTATACTTAAATAAGGACGAGATTTGGAGTTCATGCTTGTATGATATTGTGTAAAAACTGCATTCAAGAAACTTATTTTGTTGTAACATATTTGTATTGTAAACCATTATGTAATGGTCGTGTGTAAACAGGATATTTTAGATTATCATTATTTGATAATCTACGTAAAGCTTTTTAAACCTTTATTGATGAAATAAAGGTTATAGTTTGTTTTAAAATGAATGCAGTCTTTGAAAAACGACTCATATAGAGGTCAAAACCTCGCAACGAAATCAATTAATATGGAACGTTTTTAATCAATAAGAACGGGATATTTCATATATAAAGTCTTATGTTCTTCATTTTAGGTTAAGCCTCTCATTTGTTACACACACTCAGATCTAGTGAGCTCCTCCGATTCTCTCTCAGTCCAAATCACCCAGGTGATGAATAATAGCTCTAGGTGTTGATCTAATCACACTTGATTTAGTTGTGGTTTGACTAAATTAATCAAAAAAAAACTTAACCTATTCACTAGAGGGTTTGATTCACTTATTCCACCATTGTGTGAGTTAAATCTGTTGATTTCTAAGTTCCTAGTCATGTTTCATCACCTTCTATTCTTTCCCCCTCAACTCATATTTTAAAGTATTCATCAATATGCTCCATCCAGTTCTGATTCTCGATATACTTCTAACTTTCATATCGGTCATTCTTCTTTTTCATCTACCGCCGGAAGAATCTATTTACTTCTACTATACTCTTGGGTTTATAGTGTTTATAGTTCTCCCGTGTCTTTATATTGCTATATGCATCGATATATATGGTTTATAATTTCTGGTTTGTCGTTGAGATTTATATGTTCGTTTATATTTCAAAGTCTCTGCTTCTGTCTTCTATAATCATTATCATTCACAGTTAATGCTCTCTTTTATTTGCTGCAATTTATACCCCAATTTCTATTTCGGAGTTTTGTCCTTTCGTTTCTTCTTCTTGCGATTAAGCACCGCTTGTAATGGTCCAGAATTCACAGATATGAATTTCGGAATGAACATTGTTAATGTTCTAGGAAGAAAATTGTGATGGCACGATCTTGACTTGTCAAATTACTAGAATACCTTGGAAAAGGCCGAATCATCAAGAAATATTTTCATGATATTTTAGAGGTTAAATAGAATACAAGAGTCGTATAACATGGCACATGATGATGTTATGATCTGTGAATCATCACGTTCCATTTTGAAACTCAGCATGACTTACTGTAATATAATCACATTGATCAAGTGTCATTATATTATACTAATTCATGCTTCAGTTCCCAACATTACTTCAAAATATTCCTATTTTAAACTTGAATGTTTCAGAATTTAGAAACTAAAATAGCTTCTTTTATGATGTAATACAGATAGCGCGAAGAGGTAAATGATTTCAAATAAGAAAAATTAAGAAAATATCTTCAGAAATATGGAGGATATTTATAATGAAAGATATGATGATATTTTAGAATTTCTAATATCAGAGGATGATGAAGAATATTGTCCGCAGGGGTTTAGAGTCAGGAGCAAGGTATTCGTTAATGACTTCAGCAGGTACTGAATCATTTGGATCCTTTGAAGTCAGGTTCAGTCTTTGTAATTTGTCCACAGCCTCCTTCCTACTTTGCTCAATCCGTTTTCCAGTTCCAAAACTTCTCTTTTTCTGCGCTTTGCCAGCACATTTCATCATTATCATTCAGCTTTTACCATTTAAAGTCGTTTATAATTTTTGCTGCTTCATCAGCATTTTTTTTTTCCATTTTCGGAGAACCAATTCGTAGTTCGGAGTGTTTTTCAGAAACTTCACATTCAAATTAAGTCCAGAATATAGACGTTATATATACACATATAACTGTTGGCGTAGACATCCTGCGAGATTTCAAAATACTGATTGCTAATTCCAAATGATTCGTATGGCAATTCTCATTACAAGATGCGAATGAGTAAATGATGGGGTTTCAATGAATAATCATAATGACTTTTTGGAGAGGCTAAAGTCAAAGGGTAATGAAGTTATTGGTACATCTGCTAATAATGTGGTGGAATGTAAAAGGTTCCCTGGTAACGATGGTGTATATCTCAAGGTTATAATAAGGTTAGTCTGACTAAAAAGTTAAAGTTGACTTGCTGGAGCTGTGACAAAACTGGCTACTTTGAATAGGAGTCGCAAAGTTATTTTTGCTAATAAATGCCAAAGAATCTGACGCGGATACATTGTTTAAACTTTTACTTTGGTTTTAAGAGTTTTTTTGGGTACTTAACTGTGGGTAACATGTTGTGATAACCCGTCCTTATCCCCCTGGATGAAGTCATCAACATCTGGTCCCATTGCAATGATCGACTCCAAGTAATGTCCTTAAAATGAGCAAATGCACAGCGAAAGACTTAATTCGTACCTGAGAATAAACATGCTTAAAAGTGTCAACCAAAAGGTTGGTGAGTTCATAGGTTTATCATAACAATCATTTCAATATATTAATAGACCACAAGATTTCATAATCATAAACATAATACACCCGCAAGTGTATGTAAAGCATTCTAAGTGGTTGAGCACTTGGTAACCATACTTAACTATTAATCAACGTCGCATATTCCCTTTATTATGAAATCTCACTACACTGTACCAAGTGTAGCCTATAAAACGAAGTACTGTGCAACCGTTGAATACTGGTCGTCCAGTCCGGTTGGGGTTGTCAGGCCCGATAGATCTATCAACAGGATTCGCGTTTACAATACCACATGTAAATAGTAGTTACCAAGCTACAGGGAAGTATGCCAGTGGTACAACTCAACGTAGAATATATTTTAAGTACTTGTGTCTATTTCGTAAACATTTATAAAAGCAGCGCATGTATTCTCAGCCCAAAATATATATATTGCAAAAGCAATTAAAAAGGGAGCAAATGAAACTCACCTAATGTATTTTGTAGTAAAAATACATATGATTAAACTGAACAATGCAGGGTTGACCTCGGATTCACGAACCTATATCAATTTTATATATATTAAAACATAAAGTCGTAATCTAGCAAATTTATATTTATTATTAATAATATACTTGTTGTCTTTATATGTTATATAGATATAGCTATAGATAATTTAATATACTTAATTCATATAACCTATTTAATATCATTTTACTAATAACAATATTGTGATAAAAAAAATATATCTATTTGTAGTAATCCTGATAATGAAAAAAAATGATAATAATAATAATGATAGTAATAATATTAATTTAAAAATGAAACTTTTTAATATAAATAAAAAGATAAAAATGGTAGTTTTAATAAACATATTACTTTGAAATAATAAGATTCATTTTAATCATAATACAAATTTTAATAAAGATAATAGATTTATAATAATAATACTTTTAATAATAATAATACTTGGTAACAATAACAATAATAATAATAATCATAATAATCATATTAATAAATAATCATAATAAATAAAATACTACCTTTAAGGAAAATGGCCTAAAAAGAAATAGCAACCCATGCCCAGGCTCGAACCCTCGACCTCCCGTTAATCATTATTAAGTCGACACCTCACAACTCTTAATCACCATTATACGTTTTAAATTGATATTAGTAATTCATGTACGTATATTTGCATCCGCAGGTTTTACAGATTCATACTCACACTTCTTAACACTTCTCGGCCCAAATTAGGAAAACTAAGATACAAGCCCAATCAATCAAGCTGGATCATTTTGGTCAAATGTCACAAGGAGATTTACGGCCCAATCAATGGTTCTAAAGCAGAGTTAAGGAGCCGTAAAAAAATAAATAAATGATGTCGGCTTTGGATTCCAATATACGTCCCCCTCCTTAACCCTATGTCACATTCCATTAACAAAATCATAACAGACAAATACCAGCTGGAAAGGATACTAACGTGACACCATCATTATCAATATCATAATCAACCTCATCGTTATCTTACTGTGTTTTATCATCTTCATCTTCTATTGAATTTTTTTTTATACGCGTTTTAAATCTCACAGAAACAGCGAAAAGTAGCAACACAGTAATCAATAACGAATTACGCGAATCGTGTGATAGATTACGCGATACGTGTAATAGAAAGTGGTGGTTGGTTGATGGTAGTTCATGATGGTGTTCGATGACGATGATACATACAACAGCTGTAACAAGGGAAGCTGCAAGACAGACGTTTTCTGGTGGTGTATTGGTGGTGTTTTCAGTCGTCAATAGTAGCTGTAGGGTAGCGATTTATAGCTGCAAAAACAGTAGCGTGTGATGTGTCTCGACGTTGGTAGAAGATAATGTTTGAGTAGAGTTGTAGGGTGCCGGTTGTGATAATTCGTATTGAAGCAGAAAAACGAAAAGCAACAATGAAAGTGGTGTTACGGTGGTATTTGGATGGTTTACGGCTGCACGACAGTAACAGGAATAGTAGCATCCAAAGTGGGTTTCGGTTTGTTGTGGTTCGAAGGAGATAGAAGTAAAACAGTTGGATAGTTTCATTAGTTTATGATCGTCATTGAACTGTACGAAGGTTTTGGTTAATGATATATAGTTAATGGGTTGTGATTGAATTTGGGTGATTCTTGGGTTACAATCATGGGAAACATAGAACCTTAAAGGGTTGTTCGTTGGTAAAGAATCGAGCATAGTTTTCACAATGGTGATGATCGATGATGATTCTTCTTTTGTGGTTAGAATGAAAATAATAAAAAAATGTATAGAAGTGGGTTTCATAAAATGGTGATCAAATGGGTTTTGTTTGGGTTGGTTCCATCGAGCAGCATATAACGAGGGTTCGGTGATAGTGGTTCTTGATTAACAAGTGAGACGGAAGGTGACGGTTGTGATTCATTCGAATAGTAGTAGAAAGATAGGAAATGAGGTGATTCACGATGGTGGTGAGCTAGATGGTTAATATGATGGGTTTTCATGTATGTATATATATAGTGATTGAAGATGATGGTGGTGGCAGACGGCGGAGGTGGGTGTGAGAATGGTGATCACGAGTGGTGATCAAGGTGAAGGTTGAGATATATGTATGCAGCATAGGTATATATATATATATATATATATATATATATATATATATATATATATATATCAAATGAATGGTGCAAGTACTATGATCAACTTAAATCACGGATTAAGTGCAAGGAAAAGTGGGAGTATTATATATTTTATGTTACATTATTGTACTAGATAATTGAAATTAAATACAGCACTTCTACTTTAATTATTAATCAATCAATTATGATCAACAATCCGTGATAAAGAAAATATCTAGCAACCGGGTTCTTGGTTTATTATCAAATCACGGAGTTTTATATCGTGGTTTATTGCTAAACAGTTTTACATATCAACGTCTTTGGATAAATCTCCAATTTTTACATTAAGTTCATTTTAAACTGGTTAAATATTAATTGTAGCAACACCCAAGTATTACAATCGATTATTTATTATATTTTATATTTAATATACTCTTAAGATAATAATTATTATAATATCATATTTTTATTTTATTTCGCATAAATAACAATAACATATAATATTTCAAAATTTTATTTCCAATTATTATTATTATTATTATATATATATATATATATATTTATATATATATATATATATATATATATATATATATATATATATTTAAATATTTATATGTATATATTTAAAATTAGTTGTTCGTGAATCATCGGAAATGATTGGAGGTCAATTGAATATATGAACACAGTTCAAGAATTTTGAGACTCAGCCTAACAAACTTTGCTCATCGAGTCAAAATATAGTATCGTATCCAGAGTTTGGTTTAAAATTAGTTGAAATTTTCCGGGTCGTGACAGTACCTACCCGTTAAAGAAATTTCGTCCCGAAATTTAATCGATGTTGTCATGGATAATACCAAAAATGTTTTCATGACGAATATGAGTTGATAAATAGAGTTTTATCACTATTGAGTAATATGAATAGGACAATTCGATTACTCGAAGAGTACGAATGAAGCTATCACTAAATAGTGAAACAAGAAAGACAAATTTCATCATAACTTTTGACTAGTCATGGTCGAATTTTTGGAAAATAAGGTTCGTCTTAACTTTTGACGTTGTCACTGTTAAATTCCGGAATTCAAGGGATTTAAGGAAATCTTCTAATCAGAAAGAAAATATATTAGCACGAATTATTAGCAACTATTGGAATTACGGAAGAACAGAAATATCAAGGAAATTTTTCCGTGATATGCTTAGAGATTAAGTAAAATGAAAGAGTCGTGTGACATGGCACATGATGACGTTATGATCTGTGAACCATCATCACATTCCATTAGAAATTTAGCATGACTTACTGTAATATAATCATGTTGGCCAAGCGCCATTTTATTATACTAACTCATGCTTAAATTCCCAACACTTTTCCACAATTCATTCATAATTTATACTTGGATTTTACAGATGTTTCCAACATAATGGAATACAGAAAGCACGAAGAGGTAGATAATTTCGGACAAGAATATTTATGAAAATATCCTCAGAAATATCGAAGATATTTATGATGATGTTTTGGAATTTCTAAGTTCAAAAGTTGATGAAGAAAGATTTTCCGCAAGATTTTAACATGGCTTCGGAGCAAGATATTCTCTAAATATCTCATCGGATCCAGAATTACCTGGATTCTTTGAATATAGGGTTTGGTCCTTGTATTTGTCCTTGGTCTCCTTCATGGTGTGCTCAATTCGATTTTCAGTACCAAATTTTCTATCGAGCGTTCCTAACACTCCATTCTTTATCATCAAACTCTTGGCCATTTAGGCCATCTACAATTTTACTGTTTCCTCTGCATTTAATGCCGTCATATCTGAATCATCGGTTATCAATCCGAGGTGGTTTCAGGAGAATTGTGTTTTTAGATGATTAAACGCTGATGGTAATATGGTGGAATATAAAAGATTCCCTGGTAACAATAAAAGAGCATGCATATATATCACAGTTATAATAAGGTTGTTTCGAACGAAAAGTTGAAGTTGACTTGCTGGTGCTGTGACAAAATTTGCTACTTTGAAAGGGATTACCAAATTATTTTGGGTAATAATAACACTAAAGGAATTAGCACAACTACGTGTTAAACGTTTACTCAGTTTCCGAGGGTTTTTCAGGTGCATATCTATATGCATCAATCTTTTCTTCCGTAGGTGAAGTGCGGCTGGTTCATCCTCTCGATCGAGGTGTTTTCAAGAATCATGAAAGATTTGAACACGGATTGGAATCGTCAAGATTCAAATGAGGTTTAAGATGAAAAACAAGTGGCAAACTTGAAGAATTATTTAGTTTCATATGTTATAATCAGTATTTTAATTCATTTTAATTGTCCACTGTTGTTAGTCCATTAGTCCAATAGTCCAATAGTTCATATATATAGTTTAATATATAACATTCGAATTAATTAATACGTATCATGACCCGTGTACCGGTCTCAGTATTGATCACAACTCAAACTATATATATATTTTGGAATCAACCTCAACCCTGTATAGCTAACTCCGTCATTTGCATATAGAGTGTCTATGGTTGTTCCAAGATAAATATATAGATGGGTCAATATGATATGTCGAAACCTTGTATACGTGTCCCGTTATTTAAAGTGCGTAAAATAATTACAGAAATTAAATGACGATAAATAAAATTACGAGAATGTAACTTGCGATAATTAAATTGCGATAAATAAAATGTAACCAGTTAGCTAGGAACAGTTAGCTAGGAACAGTTAGCGTGGATTCTTAACAATATTTCAATTAGTTAGTTCGTTTGTTTCTAACAAATTTTACTTTGTCCGATGTTTTCTTCATTATGCCACTTGTTGGATTCTGATAGATCAAAATTCAAATATGAAATTGAATGAAAATGGTTATTCTGTGGTGAACGGATACGTATATCGGTGGTTGTAAATAGGATCATAAATGACTATTGAATTAGATATGAAAGAATGTACAATATACTTATTAATGTGAAATCTGAATATTCCTCGGGTATTACCTACCCGTTAAAATATTTTCAACATTAACAGTTTGTACTAAAGAATTTTTAATTACAATCTTTATGAAAATATACGTACATATATATTTTCTTCAGATTTAATCATGGATTTAATGAATTAATATGATATTAATCTCATTTGCTTTTCAGTTTGAGCTAGAATAGCTAATCTCTAAGACTTTAGAGATTACATAATCGCCATGTTCCGTGAAGATAAATGATATAGAACGATTCGTAGAACGAAAATTAATCGATGTAGAACAACGTGTAAAATGAAGATTATGCTCGAGGTACAGAATGAGATGTTGATGCATGGATTGTTGATGGTACAGGTGTTGTTACTGATGGTACTGTTGGTGCCGGTGATGTTGCTAAAGCTGGTACATTTTGCACCATATTCTCCAACTTTATTTTTCGAGCGCAAAGTGTGTTGACTTCTTCTATTATTCCGGGGTGATTGTCGGTTCGGACTAGCGGATGAATGAGGTTTAGAATTTTAGATAGAATATAATCGTGGCGAGATATTCGGGAAATGAGTGAGAAAATAGTATCTCGAACAGGTTCGCCGGTAATTTGTGATGACCCGGAAATTTCTGACCAAATTTAAACTTAATCTTTGTATGATTAACATTTTCGACACGATAAGCAAAGTCTGTAAAACTGAATCTCAAAATTTTTGAACTACTTTTATATATTTAAATACCCTTCGGTTATTTTCGACGATTCGAGAACAATTATATGTAAATAGATACATATATACTATAACATGAAAAGGTAACAATGTATTAATTGTTTGATACCGTACATTAAACTTATTGGTTTAAATATCTATTTGAATGTATATGATAAGTTGAAATATTTATTATTAAAATTTATTTATAAATAACTTCCAATGTGTATTTAAAAACTGATTTATGTATATTAAAAAGATATATACATATATATAATAAACGATAGTAACATTCGTTTATTGATTCAATTGATATTTAGATAAGTTAACTAAAGCGTTTAAGATGAACCAGTTAAACACTAATTTGTTACAGTGTTTTCAAATTGCCACATTACTCAAAATGCTACAGTGTTTTCGAAAATCACTATTTGCTACAGTGAATTACTACAGTAAAATTTGACTTTGCTACAGTAACTTTGCTACAGTAAAACGCTATTATAAAAATGTATTTTAACAAATAGCGAGACGATGATTTATAGAAGTAAATAACCAAAACACTCGAAAGTTTAAGATACACTTTGAGTGATATAATTAAGGGATAATTTAAGGCTATTGATAAGGCTAAAAAGGAACATATATTTCATAGCATTATCCCCCAAGAAAGACAGGATTTTAGTTGTAATTGTTCCATATTCAAGTAATATTCGTTTATATTTAATAAGTGCGAAGACAAAAGGCGAAAACGAAGAATTGAAAACGGAAAGGTCCAAAATGCTCAAATGTACAAGATACAATTAAAAAGGTTCAAATTATTGATGAAGAACGTCTAAAAAATGACAAGAGTACAAGTTGCGGAACGCAAAGTACACGATATAAAATAGTACGCAAGGACGTCTGAAAATCCGGAACCGGGACCCGAGTCAAGAAGAAACGCCCGACGCCACGGACAAAAAATATCTAGTCTACTATGCACAAGAATAAAATATAATATATAAATAATTATATTAATTATTTATATATTTATATTTATTTTATATTATGTCGACAAGCTAGGAGCCAAAACAATGTGAGCTGTCCCTGGTCCTCATGCGAGTCGCATGGCCAGAAGGCCATTTCCATGCGAGTCGCATGACTCCAGATTTCAGGCCACATCTATAAATTTCAGTGTTTTCGCTCGATTTAAATCACACACATACACAAATATATATATACTCCGTAATATTATTTATTATTTATTATTATTATTATTATTATTATTATTATTAATAAGATTATTATTAATCTTATTATTTTTTATTATTATTAGTGTTATTATTTTTGCGATACAAAAATAATAATGTACAAAAAATATTACGACGGAGTGCTGTCCAAGTAATTTTCAAAATGAGTTTTCGAGCAAGCTAGAGCTAAGGAAATTATGGGTTATTGCCAAGGAGGTTATGGGTAATGTTCGGGGGTATTTTTTTTTTGTGAATCAAACCTCGTGTTTATCATCTCCGATGCGTCTACGTGCTTTCCTACAATATTGTATATCAATATTTAACTGTGAGTTTCATATGATCCCTTTTACTCTCTATATTTTTGGACTGAGAATACATGCAAATGCTTTATTAACCGATATACAATATTTATATGCGTAAGTTTCATTGCTCTTTTTTTAATTGCTTTTGCAATATATATTTTTGGGCTGAGAATACATGCAACTTATTTTAAACGCAATGGATACAAGTACATACTAAATTCTACAACGAGTTTGAACCGAAATTCCCTTAGCTTTGGTAACTAGTAACTGCTAGTTATAAGAACTGGTGGGCGCGAGTAGTAGTATATGGATCCATAGGGCTTGACATCCCCGTCCGAGCTAGAGCACTAGCCTTTTAACGGACGTATGCTATTTGAGAAGCGTACACGTTGGTTTGCGTGTATTATTAAGATGATTATACAAAGGGTACAAATTATATAAACGTTAAAGTTTAGTTACCAGGGTGCTCAATTTTGTAGAACCGATTGATAAACGTTTCGGATGAAACAACTGAAATCTTGTGATCCACCTTTTATGTAAAACCTATTGATAACGTTTTAAATAAAACAACTGAACTTTTGTAATCCACATTGATATACGGATTATGTGTAATATTAAAACTATGAACTCACCAACCTTTGTGTTGACACTTGAAGCATGTTTATTCTCAGGATTCTAGAAGTCTTCCGCTGTTTGCTTATACGTGATACAAGATATGTGCTTGGAGTCATACATGCTATATACAAGAAACTTGCATTCACCAAACCATTACCATGTATCTTATTTTGACTGTATTGTCAACAGATGTATTATTGTAAACCATTAAATGGTGATTGTCTATACGTAGAAATCATCAGATGTTAAAAACCTGGAATTTATATATTCATTTATGAAATACCTTTTCAAACGAATACAATGTTACAAAATGTATCACATAGAGGTCAAATACCTCGCAATGAAATCAATGAATGACGTGTTCGTCCATATGGATTTGGAGCAATCGTCACATAATTGCTCCAGGTTCACCGCCAAGAGGGTAATTTGATTGGTAGAAAGGATCACCTTCTTCGCGTCTCCATTGATTAAGTCGACTACGAATGCATCAGATGAATTGTAGATAGCTTATGGATTGATTCATTCTGGTGACACCGCTTTCGGAGTTTAGGTGAATATCCATGTCGGAATAGCTGTCATCGGAATAGCTATCGAAATCTGAGGGACTCGAACTGGTTGAGGGATTCATCTCGTACAATCAGATGAAGGATTTTCGATAAGAAATAGATTATAGGATGTAGATTAGTATCCTGCAATACATAATTTACATATGCATATATAATACTAAAATCCTATAAGTTACGGAGGAATCTACGGCAGCTGTCAGGCAAAGGTAACAATAACAGATACGCGAAGATATGAATTTATCTATACACTGTCTATGCAATAGGGGCAGTAATACGTGTCTAGACTTTAAGGATGATAAGCAATTAATTTTCGACACTAAATGATAAGCAAAACTTTTGACATGCAGACAAGGTCGAAGTCCAGACCCAATAATGCATCTAAACAACTATCAGTTAGATACACTAATGCAAGACCTGGTTCGCTAAGACCACCGCTCTGATACCACCTGTGATAACCCGTCTTTATCCCCCTGGACGAAGTCATCAACATCTGGTCCCATTGCGATGATTTACTCCAAGTAATGTCCTTAAAATGAGCAAATGCACAGCGGAAGACTTAATTCGTACCTGAGAATAAACATGATTAAAAGTGTTAACCAAAAGGTTGGTGAGTTCATAGGTTTATCGTAACAATCATTTCAATATATTAATAGACCACAAGATTTCATAATCATAAACATAATACACCCGCAAGTGTATGTAAAGTATTCTAAGTGGTTGAGCACTTGGTAACCATACTTAACTATTAATCAACGTCGCATATTCCCTTTATTATGAAATCTCACTACACTGTACCAAGTGTAGCCTACAAAACGAAGTACTATGCAACCGTTGAATACTGGTCGTCCAGTCAGGTTGGGGTTGTCAGGCCCGATAGATCTATCAACAGGATTCGCTTTTACAATACCACATGTAAATAGTAGTTACCAAGCTACAGAGAAGTATGCCAGTGGTACAATTCAACGTAGAATATATTTTAAGTACTTGTGTCTATTTCGTAAACATTTATAAAAGCAGCGCATGTATTCTCAGCCCAAAATATATATATTGCAAAAGCAATTAAAAAGGGATCAAATGAAACTCACCTAATGTATTTTGTAGTAAAAATACATATGATTAAACTGAACAATGCAGGGTTGACCTCGAATTCACGAACCTATATCAATTTTATATTTATTAAAACATAAAGTCGTAATCTAGCAAATTTATATTTATTATTAATAATATACTTGTTGTCTTTATATGTTATATAGATATAGCTATAGATAATTTAATATACTTAATTCATATAACCTATTTAATATCATTTTACTAATAACAATATTGTGATAAAAAAAATATATCTATTTGTAGTAATCCTGATAATGAAAAAAAAATGATAATAATAATAATGATAGTAATAATATTAATTTAAAAATGAAACTTTTTAATATAAATAAAAAGATAAAAATGGTAGTTTTAATAAACATATTACTTTGAAATAATAAGATTCATTTTAATCATAATACAAATTTTAATAAAGATAATAGATTTATAATAATAATACTTTTAATAATAATAATACTTGGTAAAAATAACAATAATAATAATAATAATAATAATCATATTAATAAATAATCATAATAAATAAAATACTACCTTTAAGGAAAATGGCCTAAAAAGAAATAGCAACCCATGCCCAGGCTCGAACCCTCGACCTCCCGTTAATCATTATTAAGTCGACACCTCACAACTCTTAATCACCATTATACGTTTCAAATTGATATTAGTAATTCATGTACGTATATTTGCATCCGCAGGTTTTACAGATTCATACTCACACTTCTTAACACTTCTCGGCCCAAATTAGGAAAACTAAGATACAAGCCCAATCAATCAAGCTGGATCATTTTGGTCAAATGTCACAAGGAGATTTACGGCCCAATCAATGGTTCTAAAGTAGAGTTAAGGAGCCGTAAAAAATAAATAAATGATGTCGGCTTTGGATTCCAATATACGTCCCCCTCCTTAACCCTATGTCACATTCCATTAACAAAATCATAACAGACAAATACCAGCTGGAAAGGATACTAACGTAACACCATCATTATCAATATCATAATCAACCTCATCGTTATCTTACTGTGTTTTATCATCTTCATCTTCTATTGAATTTTTTTTATACGCATTTTAAATCTCACAGAAACAGCGAAAAGTAGCAACACAGTAATCAATAACGAATTACGCGAATCGTGTGATAGATTACGCGATACGTGTAATAGAAAGTGGTGGTTGGTTGATGGTAGTTCATGATGGTGTTCGATGACGATGATACATACAACAGCTGTAACAAGGGAAGCTGCAAGACAGACGTTTTCTGGTGGTGTATTGGTGGTGTTTTCAGTCGTTAATAGTAGCTGTAGGGTAGCGATTTATAGCTGCAAAAACAGTAGCGTGTGATGTGTCTCGATGTTGGTAGAAGATAATGTTTGAGTAGAGTTGTAGGGTGCCGATTGTGATAATTCGTATTGAAGCAGAAAAACGAAAAGTAACAATGAAAGTGGTGTTACGGTTGTATTTCGATGGTTTACGATTGCACGACAGTAACAGGAATAGTAGCATCCAAAGTGGGTTTCGGTTTGTTGTGGTTCGAAGGAGATAGAAGTAAAATAGTTGGATAGTTTCATTAGTTTATGATCGTCATTGAACTGTACGAAGGTTTTGGTTAATGATATATAGTTAATGGGTTGTGATTGAATTTGGGTGATTCTTGGGTTACAATCATGCCGAACATATAACCTTAAAGGGTTGTTCGTTGGTAAAGAATCGAGCATAGTTTTCACAATGGTGATGATCGGTGATGATTCTTCTTTTGTGGTTAGAACGAAAACAATAAAAAATGTATAGAAGTGGGTTTCGTAAAATGGTGATCAAATGGGTTTTGTTTGGATTAGTTCCATCGAGCAGCATATAACGAGGGTTCGGTGATAGTGGTTCTTGATTAACAAGTGAGACGGAAGGTGACGGTTGTGATTCATTCGAATAGTAGTAGAAAGATAGGAAATGAGGTGATTCACGATGGTGGTGAGCTAGATGGTTAATATGATGGTTTTCATGTATGTATATATATAGTGATTGAAGATGATGGTGGTGGCAGACGGCGGAGGAGGGTGTGAGAATGGTGATCACGAGTGGTGATCAAGGTGAAGGTTGAGATATATGTGTAGTGACCCGAACTTTTCCATGTTTATATATATTAATTGAGATTGATATTTACATGATTAAATGTTTCCAACATGTTAAGCAATCAAACTTTTTAAGACTTGATTAATTGAAATATGTTTCATATAGACAATTGACCACCCAAGTTGATCGGTGATTCACGAACGTTAAAACTTGTAAAAACTATATGATGACATATATATGGATATATATATATAGTTAACATGATACTATGATAAGAAAACATATCATAAAGTATATTAACAATGAACTACATATGTAAAAACAAGACTACTAACTTAATGATTTTTAAACGAGACATATATGTAACGATTATCGTTGTAAAGACATTTAATGTATATATATCATATTAAGAGATATTCATACATGATAATATCATGATAATATAATAATTTAAAATCTCATTTGATATTATAAACATTGGGTTAACAACATTTAACAAGATCGTTAACCTAAAGGTTTCAAAACAACACTTACATGTAACGACTAACGATGACTTAACGACTCAGTTAAAATGTATATACATGTAGTGTTTTAATATGTATTTATACACTTTTGAAAGACTTCAATACACTTATCAAAATACTTCTACTTAACAAAAATGCTTACAATTACATCCTCGTTCAGTTTCATCAACAATTCTACTCGTATGCACCCGTATTCGTACTCGTACAATACACAGCTTTTAGATGTATGTACTATTGGTATATACACTCCAATGATCAGCTCTTAGCAGCCCATGTGAGTCACCTAACACATGTGGGAACCATCATTTGGCAACTAGCATGAAATATCTCATAAAATTACAAAAATATGAGTAATCATTCATGACTTATTTACATGAAAACAAAATTACATATCCTTTATATCTAATCCATACACCAACGACCAAAAACACCTACAAACACTTTCATTCTTCAATTTTCTTCATCTAATTGATCTCTCTCAAGTTCTATCTTCAAGTTCTAAGTGTTCTTCATAAATTCCAAAAGTTCTAGTTTCATAAAATCAAGAATACTTTCAAGTTTGCTAGCTCACTTCCAATCTTGTAAGGTGATCATCCAACCTCAAGAAATCTTTGTTTCTTACAGTAGGTTATCATTCTAATACAAGGTAATAATCATATTCAAACTTTGGTTCAATTTCTATAACTATAACAATCTTATTTCAAGTGATGATCTTACTTGAACTTGTTTTCGTGTCATGATTCTGCTTCAAGAACTTCGAGCCATCCAAGGATCCATTGAAGCTAGATCCATTTTTCTCTTTTCCAGTAGGTTTATCCAAGGAAATTAAGGTAGTAATGATGTTCATAACATCATTCGATTCATACATATAAAGCTATCTTATTCGAAGGTTTAAACTTGTAATCACTAGAACATAGTTTAGTTAATTCTAAACTTGTTCGCAAACAAAAGTTAATCCTTCTAACTTGACTTTTAAAATCAACTAAACACATGTTCTATATCTATATGATATGCTAACTTAATGATTTAAAACCTGGAAACACGAAAAACACCGTAAAACCGGATTTACGCCGTCGTAGTAACACCGCGGGCTGTTTTGGGTTAGTTAATTAAAAACTATGATAAACTTTGATTTAAAAGTTGTTATTCTGAGAAAATGATTTTTATTATGAACATGAAACTATATCCAAAAATTATGGTTAAACTCAAAGTGGAAGTATGTTTTCTAAAATGGTCATCTAGACGTCGTTCTTTCGACTGAAATGACTACCTTTACAAAAACGACTTGTAACTTATTTTTCCGACTATAAACCTATACTTTTTCTGTTTAGATTCATAAAATAGAGTTCAATATGAAACCATAGCAATTTGATTCACTCAAAACGGATTTAAAATGAAGAAGTTATGGGTAAAACAAGATTGGATAATTTTTCTCATTTTAGCTACGTGAAAATTGGTAACAAATCTATTCCAACCATAACTTAATCAACTTGTATTGTATATTATGTAATCTTGAGATACCATAGACACGTATACAATGTTTCAACCTATCATGTCGACACATCTATATATATTTCGGAACAACCATAGACACTCTATATGTGAATGTTGGAGTTAGCTATACAGGGTTGAGGTTGATTCCAAAATATATATAGTTTGAGTTGTGATCAATACTGAGATACGTATACACTGGGTCGTGGATTGATTCAAGATAATATTTATCGATTTATTTCTGTACATCTAACTGTGGACAACTAGTTGTAGGTTACTAACGAGGACAGCTGACTTAATAAACTTAAAACATCAAAATATATTAAAAGTGTTGTAAATATATTTTGAACATACTTTGATATATATGTATATATTGTTATAGGTTCGTGAATCAACCAGTGGCCAAGTCTTACTTCCCGACGAAGTAAAAATCTGTGAAAGTGAGTTATAGTCCCACTTTTAAAATCTAATATTTTTGGGATGAGAATACATGCAGGTTTTATAAATGATTTACAAAATAGACACAAGTAAGTGAAACTACATTCTATGGTTGAATTATCGAAATCGAATATGCCCCTTTTTATTAAGTCTGGTAATCTAAGAATTAGGGAACAGACACCCTAATTGACGCGAATCCTAAAGATAGATCTATTGGGCCTAACAAACCCCATCCAAAGTACCGGATGCTTTAGTACTTCGAAATTTATATCATATCCGAAGGGTGTCCCGGAATGATGGGGATATTCTTATATATGCATCTTGTTATTGTCGGTTACCAGGTGTTCACCATATGAATGATTTTTATCTCTATGTATGGGATGTGTATTGAAATATGAAATCTTGTGGTCTATTGTTACGATTTGATATATATAGGTTAAACCTATAACTCACCAACATTTTTGTTGACGTTTTAAGCATGTTTATTCTCAGGTGATTATTAAGAGCTTCCGCTGTCGCATACTTAAATAAGGACAAGATTTGGAGTCCATGCTTGTATGATATTGTGTAAAAACTGCATTCAAGAAACTTATTTTGTTGTAACATATTTGTATTGTAAACCATTATGTAATGGTCGTGTGTAAACAGGATATTTTAGATTATCATTATTTGATAATCTACGTAAAGCTTTTTAAACCTTTATTGATGAAATAAAGGTTATGGTTTGTTTAAAAATGAATGCAGTCTTTGAAAAACGTCTCATATAGAGGTCAAAACCTCGCAACGAAATCAATTAATATGGAACGTTTTTAATCAATAAGAACGGGACATTTCAGTTGGTATCCGAGCGTTGGTCTTAGAGAACCAGAAAATTTGCATTAGTGTGTCTTATCGAGTTTGTTAGGATGCATTAGTGAGTCTGGACTTCGACCGTGTTTTCTTTAAAAATGATTGCTTAACATTTTTGTTGGAAACTATATATTTTTAACATATGAATATTATGTGATATATTAATCTCTTAACTTGTTTGATATTATGTGATAGATGTCTACCTCTAGAACAAGTCCCATTGACTCACCTAATAATAATGAAGAGTCAAATGTAAATTGGAATGATTTGTGGACTGATTCACAAGTTCCCGAAGAGGAACCGGAAGAAGAGTCGGAACCGGAAGAAGAATCGGAACCGGAAGAAGAATCAGAACCGGATGAAGAAATAGAACCGGTGGGGGAAATAATAAAACGGTTAAGTAAAAGAAAATCCTCAACCAACCGACCAAAGTTAATTATGGTCAATGGTGTTTCCGCCAAGGAAGCAAAATATTGGGAGGATTACCAATTCTCCGATGAATCGGATTCCGACGAGAATTCCGATGATGTTATAGAAATTACCCCAACTGAATTTAAAAAGGCAAAAGAAAATAATAAGGGAAAGGGCATAAAAATAGAGAAATCTAATTCCAACCCCGATGAACTTTATATGTATCGTCAACCCCCGAAGTCCTTAAGTTGTAACAATGACCCGGGAACCTCTAAACCACCAGGTTTTTCTAAACCAATGTGGACAACGACGGCTCGTATTAGGGGAACATCATATATCCCTAGAAACTTGGCAAAACGAACCAAAACCGAAGAAGAAGAAACGAGCGAGTCGGAATAAGATAGTTGTATTCGTGTGGTGTAATATATGGAATATAGTGTCCTTATGCTTTATGATATATGTAAAAATTGCTTGTATTAATAAGTATTTTTTTTATGAATCTAACTCTTGTCTATTTTACAGTTTAAAAACACAAAATGGATAGACAACCCAATATTTTAAGAGACCTACCCGGAGACATGATTGATGAAATCTTGTCTAGAGTCGGCCAGAATTCTTCGGCACAACTATTTAAGGCGAGATCAGTTTGTAAGACATTCGAAGAACGTTCCAAGAATGTCTTGGTTTATAAGAGACTTTCGTTTGAAAGATGGGGGATATCACATTGGGAAACCCATAAGTTACGATGTGTTTACTTTGACGCATATATTGCGGGGAACCCAAATGCTATTTTACGCAACGGGTTAAGAAATTATTTTGACTCAATATATCCGAATATTGGACTTCGTGATTTAGAAAAAGCGGCTAACATGCAACATAAAGAAGCATGTTATGCTTACGGATTAGTAATGTTCGCTTCTCACCAAAGTGAGAACAAGAACATCGGGCTACAACTATTAAACAAAACGTTTCCACAAGTGACGGAGTCGGTAATTGGGGTAAGAAATGAGGTTTTTAGATTATTACGGGACTGTTGGACATTACGTAACCCTCGTCCCTTTGATGACGTTACAACACGCTGTCTTATCAACGGCCATAACGGTTATGTTGCACAAGACCAAGGATGGGAAGTAGTCCTAGTAAAACCAGAATGCATGACTTGTTTCTGGACGTATGAATTACGTGTCTTTATTGCCTTTGCTGAACGACTTGTGTACTAGCTAGAATTGTCTTCACAACTATCTTGTATCAAAGTTATTGTGTGCTATATTTCATGCTTTATGTAAAATAAGCGGTATTGTAAGTTTGTAAAATATTGTATAAAAGTTTGAACGCGAAATATTATTATAATCAGTTTTTCATATAGAATTGTAGTAGTTGAATTGTATATTAGCTACTAAGTATGAACTTAACGGGTAGGTACTACCCGAATTTAAACTTATAAAACGCTAATATGAAGAAAAAGCTTTTATAAATGAGTTCATATTATGCTACAAAATACTATTAACTACTCTTAATATTCTGTATGATTAACTTGTTCCATTTAACTATTTTGAAGGAAATGGCACCGACTACTCGACACACCGTGAATATGAATGAAGAGGAATTCCGTACTTTTCTAGCTTCAAACATAGCCGCAGTACAGGCTGCGCTACATACCAACAATAACCTTGGATCTAGCAGTACAGGAAATCGTGTAGGATGCACCTACAAAGAATTCACTGCCTGCAAACCTTTGGAATTTGATGGAACCGAAGGACCGATCGGATTGAAACGGTGGACCGAGAAGGTTGAATCGGTGTTTGCCATAAGTAAGTGTACTGAAGAGGACAAAGTGAAGTACGCTACGCATACCTTCACAGGTTCTGCGTTAACATGGTGGAATACCTATCTAGAGCAAGTGGGACAAGATGATGCGTACGCACTACCGTGGTCAGCATTCAAGCACTTGATGAACGAGAAGTACCGTCCCAGAACCGAGGTCAATAAGCTCAAGACAGAACTTAGAGGGTTACGAACCCAAGGATTTGATATTACCACGTACGAAAGACGATTCACAGAATTGTGCCTATTGTGTCCGGGAGCATTCGAAGATGAGGAAGAGAAGATCGACGCGTTTGTGAAAGGATTACCGGAAAGAATCCAAGAAGATATAAGTTCACACGAGCCCGCCTCCATACAACAGGCATGTAGAATGGCTCACAAACTAGTGAACCAGATTGAAGAAAGAATTAAAGAACAGACTGCTGAAGAGGCCAATGTGAAGCAAGTCAAAAGAAAGTGGGAGGAAAACGGTGATAAGAATCACCAATACAACAACAACAGCAATTACAACAATAATCGCAACAATTATCCCAACAATCGCAACATCAATCGCAACTACAACAAACGGCCCAACAACAACAACAACAACAACAACAGCAACTACAACAATCATCCCAACAACAATAATAACCGCAACAACAACAACAATCAGAAGCAGCTATGCCAAAGGTGTGAAAAGAATCACTCGGGGTTCTGCACCAAATTTTGCAACAAGTGTAAAAGAAATGGTCATAGCGCGGCGAAGTGTGAGGTCTACGGACCAGGGGTTAATAGAACGAAAGGAACAAATGGTGTCGGAACGAGTAATGGCGGAGCAAGTAGTGTCGGAGCAAGTTATGCCAATGTAGTTTGTTATAAATGTGGAAAACCAGGCCACATTATTAGAAATTGCCCGAACCAGGAGAACACGAATGGACAAGGCCGTGGAAGAGTTTTCAATATTAATGCGGTAGAGGCACAGGAAGACCCGGAGCTTGTTACGGGTACGTTTCTTATTGACAATAAATCTGCTTACGTTTTATTTGATTCGGGTGCGGATAGAAGCTATATGAGTAGAGATTTTTGTGCTAAATTAAGTTGTCCATTGATGCCTTTGGATAGTAAATTTTTACTCGAATTAGCAAATGGTAAATTAATTTCAGCAGATAATATATGTCGGAATCGAGAAATTAAACTGGTTAGCGAAACATTTAAGATTGATTTGATACCAGTAGAGTTAGGGAGTTTTGATGTGATAATCGGTATGGACTGGTTGAAAGAAGTGAAAGCGGAGATCGTTTGTTACAAAAATGCAATTCGCATTATACGAGAAAAAGGAAAACCCTTAATGGTGTACGGAGAAAAGGGCAACACGAAGCTACATCTTATTAGTAATTTGAAGGCACAAAAACTAATAAGAAAAGGTTGCTATGCTGTTCTAGCACACGTCGAGAAAGTACAAACTGAAGAAAAGAGCATCAATGATGTTCCCATTGCAAAAGAATTTCCCGATGTATTTCCGAAAGAATTACCGGGATTACCCCCACATCGATCCGTTGAATTTCAAATAGATCTTGTACCAGGAGCTGCACCAATAGCTCGTGCTCCTTACAGACTCGCACCCAGCGAGATGAAAGAACTGCAAAGCCAATTACAAGAACTTTTAGAGCGTGGTTTCATTCGACCAAGCACATCACCGTGGGGAGCTCCTGTTTTGTTTGTCAAGAAGAAAGATGGTACATTCAGGTTGTGTATCGACTACCGAGAGTTGAACAAACTTACCATCAAGAACCGCTACCCACTACCGAGAATCGACGACTTATTTGATCAACTACAAGGCTCGTCTGTTTATTCAAAGATTGACTTACGTTCCGGGTATCATCAAATGCGGGTGAAAGAAGATGATATTCCAAAGACTGCTTTCAGAACACGTTACGGTCATTACGAGTTTATGGTCATGCCGTTTGGTTTAACTAATGCACCAGCTGTGTTCATGGACCTTATGAACCGAGTGTGTGGACCATACCTTGACAAGTTTGTCATTGTTTTCATTGATGACATACTTATTTACTCAAAGAATGACCAAGAACACGGTGAACATTTGAGAAAGGTGTTAGAAGTATTGAGGAAGGAAGAATTGTACGCTAAGTTTTCAAAGTGTGCATTTTGGTTGGAAGAAGTTCAATTCCTCGGTCACATAGTGAACAAAGAAGGTATTAAGGTGGATCCGGCAAAGATAGAAACTGTTGAAAAGTGGGAAACCCCGAAAACTCCGAAACACATACGCCAGTTTTTAGGACTAGCTGGTTACTACAGAAGGTTCATCCAAGACTTTTCCAGAATAGCAAAACCCTTGACTGCATTAACGCATAAAGGGAAGAAATTTGAATGGAATGATGAACAAGAGAAAGCGTTTCAGTTATTGAAGAAAAAGCTAACTACGGCACCTATATTGTCATTGCCTGAAGGGAATGATGATTTTGTGATTTATTGTGACGCATCAAAGCAAGGTCTCGGTTGTGTATTAATGCAACGAACGAAGGTGATTGCTTATGCGTCTAGACAATTGAAGATTCACGAACAAAATTATACGACGCATGATTTGGAATTAGGCGCGGTTGTTTTTGCATTAAAGACTTGGAGGCACTACTTATATGGGGTCAAAAGTATTATATATACCGACCACAAAAGTCTTCAACACATATTTAATCAGAAACAACTGAATATGAGGCAGCGTAGGTGGATTGAATTATTGAATGATTACGATTTTGAGATTCGTTACCACCCGGGGAAGGCAAATGTGGTAGCCGATGTCTTGAGCAGGAAGGATAGAGAACCCATTCGAGTAAAATCTATGAATATAATGATTCATAATAACATTACTACTCAAATAAAGGAGGCGCAACAAGGAGTTTTAAAAGAGGGAAATTTAAAGGATGAAATACCCAAAGGATCGGAGAAGCATCTTAATATTCGGGAAGACGGAACCCGGTATAGGGCTGAAAGGATTTGGGTACCAAAATTTGGAGATATGAGAGAAATGGTACTTAGAGAAGCTCATAAAACCAGATACTCAATACATCCTGGAACGGGGAAGATGTACAAGGATCTCAAGAAACATTTTTGGTGGCCGGGTATGAAAGCCGATGTTGCTAAATACGTAGGAGAATGTTTGACGTGTTCTAAGGTCAAAGCTGAGCATCAGAAACCATCAGGTCTACTTCAACAACCCGAAATCCCGGAATGGAAATGGGAAAACATTACCATGGATTTCATCACTAAATTGCCAAGGACTGCAAGTGGTTTTGATACTATTTGGGTAATAGTTGATCGTCTCACCAAATCAGCACACTTCCTACCAATAAGAGAAGATGACAAGATGGAGAAGTTAGCACGACTGTATTTGAAGGAAGTCGTCTCCAGACATGGAATACCAATCTCTATTATCTCTGATAGGGATGGCAGATTTATTTCAAGATTCTGGCAGACATTACAGCAAGCATTAGGAACTCGTCTAGACATGAGTACTGCCTATCATCCACAAACTGATGGGCAGAGCGAAAGGACGATACAAACGCTTGAAGACATGCTACGAGCATGTGTTATTGATTTCGGAAACAGTTGGGATCGACATCTACCGTTAGCAGAATTTTCCTACAACAACAGCTACCATTCAAGCATTGAGATGGCGCCGTTTGAAGCACTTTATGGTAGAAAGTGCAGGTCTCCGATTTGTTGGAGTGAAGTGGGGGATAGACAGATTACGGGTCCGGAGATTATACAAGAAACTACCGAGAAGATCATCCAAATTCAACAACGGTTGAAAACCGCCCAAAGTCGACAAAAGAGCTACGCTGACATTAAAAGAAAAGATATAGAATTTGAAATTGGAGAGATGGTCATGCTTAAAGTTGCACCTTGGAAAGGCATTGTTCGATTTGGTAAACGAGGGAAATTAAATCCAAGGTATATTGGACCATTCAAGATTATTGATCGTGTCGGACCAGTAGCTTACCGACTAGAGTTACCTCAACAACTCGCGGCTGTACATAACACTTTCCACGTCTCGAATTTAAAGAAATGTTTTGCTAAAGAAGATCTCACTATTCCGTTAGATGAAATCCAAATCAACGAAAAACTTCAATTCATCGAAGAACCCGTCGAAATAATGGATCGTGAGGTTAAAAGACTTAAGCAAAACAAGATACCAATTGTTAAGGTTCGATGGAATGCTCGTAGAGGACCCGAGTTCACCTGGGAGCGTGAAGATCAGATGAAGAAGAAATACCCGCATCTATTTCCAGAAGATTCGTCAACACCTTCAACAGCTTAAAATTTCGGGACGAAATTTATTTAACGGGTAGGTACTGTAGTGACCCGAACTTTTCCATGTTTATATATATTAATTGAGATTGATATTTACATGATTAAATGTTTCCAACATGTTAAGCAATCAAACTTTTTAAGACTTGATTAATTGAAATATGTTTCATATAGACAATTGACCACCCAAGTTGATCGGTGATTCACGAACGTTAAAACTTGTAAAAACTATATGATGACATATATATGGATATATATATATAGTTAACATGATACTATGATAAGAAAACATATCATAAAGTATATTAACAATGAACTACATATGTAAAAACAAGACTACTAACTTAATGATTTTTAAACGAGACATATATGTAACGATTATCGTTGTAAAGACATTTAATGTATATATATCATATTAAGAGATATTCATACATGATAATATCATGATAATATAATAATTTAAAATCTCATTTGATATTATAAACATTGGGTTAACAACATTTAACAAGATCGTTAACCTAAAGGTTTCAAAACAACACTTACATGTAACGACTAACGATGACTTAACGACTCAGTTAAAATGTATATACATGTAGTGTTTTAATATGTATTTATACACTTTTGAAAGACTTCAATACACTTATCAAAATACTTCTACTTAACAAAAATGCTTACAATTACATCCTCGTTCAGTTTCATCAACAATTCTACTCGTATGCACCCGTATTCGTACTCGTACAATACACAGCTTTTAGATGTATGTACTATTGGTATATACACTCCAATGATCAGCTCTTAGCAGCCCATGTGAGTCACCTAACACATGTGGGAACCATCATTTGGCAACTAGCATGAAATATCTCATAAAATTACAAAAATATGAGTAATCATTCATGACTTATTTACATGAAAACAAAATTACATATCCTTTATATCTAATCCATACACCAACGACCAAAAACACCTACAAACACTTTCATTCTTCAATTTTCTTCATCTAATTGATCTCTCTCAAGTTCTATCTTCAAGTTCTAAGTGTTCTTCATAAATTCCAAAAGTTCTAGTTTCATAAAATCAAGAATACTTTCAAGTTTGCTAGCTCACTTCCAATCTTGTAAGGTGATCATCCAACCTCAAGAAATCTTTGTTTCTTACAGTAGGTTATCATTCTAATACAAGGTAATAATCATATTCAAACTTTGGTTCAATTTCTATAACTATAACAATCTTATTTCAAGTGATGATCTTACTTGAACTTGTTTTCGTGTCATGATTCTGCTTCAAGAACTTCGAGCCATCCAAGGATCCATTGAAGCTAGATCCATTTTTCTCTTTTCCAGTAGGTTTATCCAAGGAAATTAAGGTAGTAATGATGTTCATAACATCATTCGATTCATACATATAAAGCTATCTTATTCGAAGGTTTAAACTTGTAATCACTAGAACATAGTTTAGTTAATTCTAAACTTGTTCGCAAACAAAAGTTAATCCTTCTAACTTGACTTTTAAAATCAACTAAACACATGTTCTATATCTATATGATATGCTAACTTAATGATTTAAAACCTGGAAACACGAAAAACACCGTAAAACCGGATTTACGCCGTCGTAGTAACACCGCGGGCTGTTTTGGGTTAGTTAATTAAAAACTATGATAAACTTTGATTTAAAAGTTGTTATTCTGAGAAAATGATTTTTATTATGAACATGAAACTATATCCAAAAATTATGGTTAAACTCAAAGTGGAAGTATGTTTTCTAAAATGGTCATCTAGACGTCGTTCTTTCGACTGAAATGACTACCTTTACAAAAACGACTTGTAACTTATTTTTCCGACTATAAACCTATACTTTTTCTGTTTATATTCATAAAATAGAGTTCAATATGAAACCATAGCAATTTGATTCACTCAAAACGGATTTAAAATGAAGAAGTTATGGGTAAAACAAGATTGGATAATTTTTCTCATTTTAGCTACGTGAAAATTGGTAACAAATCTATTCCAACCATAACTTAATCAACTTGTATTGTATATTATGTAATCTTGAGATACCATAGACACGTATACAATGTTTCGACCTATCATGTCGACACATCTATATATATTTCGGAACAACCATAGACACTCTATATGTGAATGTTGGAGTTAGCTATACAGGGTTGAGGTTGATTCCAAAATATATATAGTTTGAGTTGTGATCAATACTGAGATACGTATACACTGGGTCGTGGATTGATTCAAGATAATATTTATCGATTTATTTCTGTACATCTAACTGTGGACAACTAGTTGTAGGTTACTAACGAGGACAGCTGACTTAATAAACTTAAAACATCAAAATATATTAAAAGTGTTGTAAATATATTTTGAACATACTTTGATATATATGTATATATTGTTATAGGTTCGTGAATCAACCAGTGGCCAAGTCTTACTTCCCGACGAAGTAAAAATCTGTGAAAGTGAGTTATAGTCCCACTTTTAAAATCTAATATTTTTGGGATGAGAATACATGCAGGTTTTATAAATGATTTACAAAATAGACACAAGTAAGTGAAACTACATTCTATGGTTGAATTATCGAAATCGAATATGCCCCTTTTTATTAAGTCTGGTAATCTAAGAATTAGGGAACAGACACCCTAATTGACGCGAATCCTAAAGATAGATCTATTGGGCCTAACAAACCCCATCCAAAGTACCGGATGCTTTAGTACTTCGAAATTTATATCATATCCGAAGGGTGTCCCGGAATGATGGGGATATTCTTATATATGCATCTTGTTATTGTCGGTTACCAGGTGTTCACCATATGAATGATTTTTATCTCTATGTATGGGATGTGTATTGAAATATGAAATCTTGTGGTCTATTGTTACGATTTGATATATATAGGTTAAACCTATAACTCACCAACATTTTTGTTGACGTTTTAAGCATGTTTATTCTCAGGTGATTATTAAGAGCTTCCGCTGTCGCATACTTAAATAAGGACAAGATTTGGAGTCCATGCTTGTATGATATTGTGTAAAAACTGCATTCAAGAAACTTATTTTGTTGTAACATATTTGTATTGTAAACCATTATGTAATGGTCGTGTGTAAACAGGATATTTTAGATTATCATTATTTGATAATCTACGTAAAGCTTTTTAAACCTTTATTGATGAAATAAAGGTTATGGTTTGTTTAAAAATGAATGCAGTCTTTGAAAAACGTCTCATATAGAGGTCAAAACCTCGCAACGAAATCAATTAATATGGAACGTTTTTAATCAATAAGAACGGGACATTTCAATATGTATGCAGCATAGGTATATATATATATATATATATATCAAATGAATGGTGCAAGTACTATGATCAACTTAAATCACGGATTAAGTGCAAGGAAAAGTGGGAGTATTATATATTTTATGTTACATTATTGTACTAGATAATTGAAATTAAATACAGCACTTCTACTTTAATTATTAATCAATCAATTATGATCAACAATCCGTGACAAAGAAAATATCTAGCAACCGGGTTCTTGGTTTATTATCAAATCACGGAGTTTTATATCGTGGTTTATTGCTAAACAGTTTTACATATCAACGTCTTTGGATAAATCTCCAATTTTTACATTAAGTTCATTTTAAACTGGTTAAATATTAATTGTAGCAACACCCAAGTATTACAATCGATTATTTATTATATTTTATATTTAATATACTCTTAAGATAATAATTATTATAATATCATATTTTTATTTTATTTCGCATAAATAACAATAACATATAATATTTCAAAATTTTATTTCCAATTATATATATATATATATATATATATATATATATATATATATATATATATATATATATATATTTAAATATTTATATGTATATATTTAAAATTAGTTGTTCGTGAATCGTCGGAAATGATTGGAGGTCAATTGAATATATGAACACAGTTCAAGAATTTTGAGACTCAGCCTAACAGACTTTGCTCATCGTGTCAAAATATAATGTAACACCCTAGGCAAATCCCACATCGCCCACATACATGAGTGATCATGGGATTATAAGGTAATACCCACGCTTAAATGACACAACGCGTTTTGGGATCACAGGCTAAGTAAAAGTGCGAGTACGTTATGGTTAAGCGTGCTCGGGCGAGAGCACTACCAGGATGGGTGACCTCCTGGGAAAGTGCTTATCGTGTGTGGTCGCCAAGAAAAAGCCGTGCGCCTGCGGGCAAAGCGGACAATATTGTGGCCATGTTAAGCTGGGGTGTTACACATGTGGTTGGATCATCATCTAGATTGCTCATCATTCGAAGTGTCTTCAGAAATTTTCGAAGGGTTTGAACACAGATTGTAATCGTTAACATACATTTGATGTTCTAACACAGTTTTGAAGTCAAAATATAGCTTGTGAAAGATGTAAGGATCTAAGAGTGATAATTTTGGTCATATCTCAAGTTGAATTTTGAGATTTCAAAATCAGAATATGTAATTAAATTTTGAATGAGTATGGTTGTTTTGATTTCAATAAAAGAATGTATATTGTTGTGAAAGTAGGGAGTATAATGGATGATTTGCTGAATCAGATTCGAAGAATGTAACATATTAATTGTGAATTTATATATCTCTCGGGTATTACCTACCCGTTAAAAAAATATTTCACAATTAATATTTTGTACAAAAGAATTTTATTACAGTCTTTATGAAAATATATATATATGTATATTTTCTTCAGATGTAACATAGATTTAATGAGTTAATGTTAAATTAAACTCATTTGATTTACGGTTGAAACTAGAATTGAATAATCCCTAAAGGCTTTAAAAAGTACATAACTTTTACGCAGTATTTCTTTAATGACATTGAAATTATGAATCAATACTTCGTTATTTGTTGATGTATGATGTTCAGTTCGTGGAATTCTTGGGAATTTTGCAAAGTACGAATGATATTATCTGAAAAGTTTCGGGTACATCGATGATGAAAGTGTAAAATCAAATATATACTTGAGTTATTATGAATTGGAATTTATTGAATTGCAACAGAGATTGTAGTTAACGCTGGTTAAGTTGCGGCCAAAGGACGTACATTATTGCATATTTGTAATATAAATTAACCGAGTAGTTAAGATTCACACACAATAGCTTAGCACGGAAAGATTTATTTCAATATATATATATATATATACATATACATATATATATATATATATACATATATATATATATATATACATATATATATAATATACATATAATTTCTTCAGAGGGAATGAGTTAATTCTTCATAACTCGTGGATACAATATACACGTTATTGATTCGTAATGATGTCCACAGTGATTCTTGAACTGACGGAGTTTGTGATGTTATCGGTGTTGTTGATTCGGATGTTGACTGTACTGACGATGCTGGTAACGCTGACGGTACTATTGATGTTGTTGGTAAAGCAAGTTTAGCTTGTTAATCACACACCATTTTTGTCAGGGTTTCTACTCTTCCTTCTATCATTTTGGTTCGCTTAACTGATTTATGGTTAGGGCTAGATTACATAATCTCTAAGACTTTAGTGATTACATAATCACTGCGGAATGTTTCTCCAATGAAGTTATGAATTAATACTTCGTCAGTTATTGTTGTTGGTACTCCTTGGTATCTATGGTGCGTATGACGTTGATGCTCGTGGGACAGATTGTGAAGTTGAGGTTTACGACGCGGTTGTGGTTGGAGGTGGTAATGGTACTGTTGGCGTTGATGATGGTGGTACTGGTTATGCTGCTGCTGCTGCTGCTGGTGTTTGTAATCTCTGCACCATATTCTCCAATGCCACTACCCGAGCGCGAAGCTCGTTGACTTCTTCTATTACATCGGGGTGATTGTCGGTTCGGACGAGCGGATAAATAAAATCTAAAATTTGATGTAATATATAATCGTGATGAGATACTCTGGAAATGAGCGAGAAAATGGTGTTTCGGACAGGTTCGCCGGTAAGTGCTTCGGGTTCTTCGTCAAGAGGGCAATGTGGTGGATGGAAGGGATCACCTTCTTCTTGTCTCCAATGATTGAGGAGGCTACGAACCGATCCCCAATTCATCCAGAATAGGTGATGACTGATTGGTTGATCTATTCCGGTCACACTACTTTTGGAGCTTGAATGGGATTCCATTTCGGAATCTGAGTGACTTGAACTGATGACGAATTCCATTTTGTACGATTGGATAAAGGATTTTTTTTCGATATGAAATGATTTTGGCTAACGGATGGTATTCTAATTACATAGAATATATATATATATATATATATATATATATATATATATATATATATATAGATTAAAAGATTTCGTAGATTACGGAGGACTTTGCGGGATATGTCAGGCAAAGTTTAAAGTAACAGATACGATAAGATATGATTTAGCAGATATGCTAAGATATGAATTTTTGTCTATACACTATTCATGCAATCAATGCAGCAAGATGTGTCTTAGACTAAAAATGATAAGCAGGTAATTTCCTGAAGATGATAAGTAGTTAATTTTTGACACAAAATGATAAGCACAACTTTTGACATGCAGACACGATCGAAGTCCAGACTCACTAATGCATCCTATCGACTTATCAGTTAGACACACTAATGCAGACCTGGTTCGCTAAGACCACCGCTCTGATACCAACTGAAAGGACTCGTTCATATACATTATAAACGATTCACAATAGTTGATTACATTGCGAGGTATTTGACCTCTATATGATACATTTTACAAACATTGCATTCGTTTTTAAAAGACAAACTTTCTTTACATCGAAAATTGACAGGCATGCATACCATTTCATAATATCCACTATCCAACTATAAATTGATTTAATAATAATCTTTGATGAACTCAATGACTCGAATGCAACGTTCTTCGAAATATGCTATGAAATACTCCAAGTAATATCTTTAAAATGAACAAATGCACAGCGGAAGATTTCTTTAACACCTGAGAATAAACATGCTTTAAAGTGTCAACCAAAAGGTTGGTGAGTTCATTAGTTTATCATAATCATTTATTTCCATCATTTTAATAGACCACAAGAATTACATTTCCAGTTCTCATAAATATACGTCCCATGCATAGAGACAAAAATAATCATTCATATGGTGAATACCTGGTAACCGACATTAACTAGATACATATAAGAATATCCCCTATCATTCCGGGATCCTCCTTCGGACATGATATAAATTTTGAAGTACTAAAGCATCCGGTACTTTGGATGGGGTTTGTTAGGCCCAATAGATCTATCTTTAGGATTCGCGTCAATTAGGGTGTCTGTTCCCTAATTCTTAGATTACCAGACTTTAATAAAAAGGAGCATATTCGATTTCGATAATTCAACCATAGAATGTAGTTTCAATTACTTGTGTCTATTTCGTCAAACATTTATAAAAGCGCATGTATTCTCAGTCCCAAAAATATAAAGGGTAAAAAGGCAAATGAAACTCACCATACTATATTTCGTAGTAAAAATACATATAACGTCATTGAACAAGTGCAAGGTTGGCCTCGGATTCACGAACCTAAATTAATTATATATAATTATGTGTTGGTCAATATTTGTCTAACAAATTAGGTCAAGTCATAGTGTACCACAATCCTAATGCTCGAGACTAATATGCAAAAGTCAACAAAAGTAAATTTGACTCAAAATAATTTTCAAAAATCTATACATGATTAATATATAGTTTAAATATCGTCGTTTTATATTTTTAAATATTTTTAAAAGATTTATTAGAGTAAATAATATAATTTATTTATTAATAAATAAAATTTTATATTAAATTTATATAATATAATATACTTTTATATATATTAAGTAATAAAATTTATAGGGTTCATTTAATATCATAAAGATAATATGATAGGTATTATTAAAGTAAGTTATTACACGTCGTAAAATATGTTTGTATCACATATTTATTTGATAAAATAATATCTATAATGATAGTAAGTAAAAGTTGTATTATTTTGTAATAATAATTATTATTATAAAAATATCAATATTTATAATTACTAAGATGACATTATGATAAAATGATAATTCTAATTATGATAACTTTAATATTTACGATAATTTTTAATATTATCTTTAAAATAATAATTCTATTTAAAATAATAATAATAATAATGATATTTTATAATAACAATGACATTTCTATTAAAATGATAATTTTTGTTAAAATGGTAGTTTTAATACTAACGATACTTTTAATAATAATAGTAATGATAAAAATAATAAGAACGATAATTTTATCTAAATCAATATCTTATAATATTTTAATTTCATCATGATACTCTTACTCATTATTTCCTAATCATTTCGTTTAATAGCTTTTAATTGTCTTTTATATCGTGTTCATAATAATGATAATAATAGTAATCAAAATAATTAGGTGTTACAAATATTTGTTTTAATTACACTAATATTAATAATGATAGTTACTATAACATTATTAACGATAATACTAATAATTATCTTAATGATAATATAGTAATAATAATAATAACAATAACAATAACCATTTTTAAATAATGATATATATATTAATAATGATAATAATAATAATAATACTAATAATAATAATAATAATAATAATAATAATAATAATAATAATAATAATAATAATAATAATTGGATAATAATAATACTAATTATAACTTTAACGATAATAACGATAGTAATAATAAAAAAATAACAATTTTTAATGATAAATCCCTTTTATTGATAAAGATAATAATAATGATAATAATAAGATAAACTAGAACGACGATAAAAACGACGATAATAATAATCATTTTTAATAAAAATATCGAAAATTCAATTGATTATAACTTCTAATCCGTTCATCGAAACCATACGATATCTAAAGGAAAAGTCCTTAATTTTTCGCTAGCTTTCCAAGGACATGCATATCTTATACCTTATCTCAACCGCAAGTGTAACTAATTCAATATTCAACCTAACCTGTCTAAGGGCAATATCAAAAGTACAAGCATGCATAATCCTAAATACTCGAGCACTAGTCAGGGATACACTATTAATATGTAAAAGTTAAATTATGAGTACTCACGTATCAATATTGAGATTCAATATTGCAGGAAAGGTACGTAGACGCAACGGAAATGATAAACACTATATTGACCTCACGAGCATACCCATAACCATGCTCAATCACCTCTATAGCTATAACCCATAATTTCCTTAATCCTATCCTACTCGAAAAACAATTTCGAAATCACTCGGACAGCACTCCGTCGTAATATTTTATGTATACTAATAATATCTTGAAATAATACGGAGTAAATATATATATGTAAATCGATTGAGAGAGTTTAGAGAAAAATATTTTCAAGTTTCTATGAAATAATGAAACCTATTGAATTCTATTTATAATAGATTTTTGAATTATTAAAGTGAATTATTAAAGTATGAATTATTAAAGTGAATTATTAAAGTATGAATTATTAAAGTGAATTATTAAAGTATGAATTATTAAAGTGAATTATTAAAGTATGAATTATTAAAGTGAATTATTAAAGTGAATTATTAAAGTTAAAGTAAAGTAAAAATAAAGTAAAGGTAAAGTTTAAGTATAGTAAAAGTATAAAGCTATGTACGTATAATACGCGTATATATATATAATATTAATTTAAATTGTTATATATATTTAATAAAATAAAATATAAATATCGTTATCTTTATCATACTAGTTAAGTAATGAGTTGTCAAAAGTGGTTCTAGATATTTATAAAAGTTATATACGTTTTAATAATAAAGTTCTTTTTAAACTGAAAACGTTTTTGTACGTTTGAAACTAAATAGATCAATCGAGTCTTTATGAGATTCAATCTTCCACTATCCTTTGTCTAGTTCTCAATGATTGACAATTTGTTCTTATTTATAAATCACATTACCATTTTCCGAATATTGTTAAAATGAAAAGATTTCTCAAATCAACGTGGGCCTTTCAACAGAGACTTGTAATCATAATTCAATATATCTGATAATTCAATCATTTGATCTTATCTTCTAATTCCATTGATAAACATTTTGAAATAGATACAATCATATAAAGTATTTAATCTAATATTTTGTTTACGTTTCAAGTTATAATATATATACACATATGCATATATAATCATATTCGTTTAATGGTTCGTGAATCGTTAGAACTTGGTCGAGGTTGAATGAATGTATGAACATAGTTTAAAATTCTTGCAATTTAACTTAACAAATATTGCTTATCGTGTCGGAAACATATAAAGATTAAAGTTTAAATTTGGTTGGAAATTTCTGGGTTGTCACAATATAGAACTTGAAATACAATCACACGAATCACTTCTTTATTCTTCACACTTTATACATCAGTGATTTTGATACAGCGGTATGAACAATGATAGTAACGTTGTGGTTTACAGTCCCACATGACTATATAAATTTAGATCCTTTAGGAAATTGGATCTTTATGAAAACATTTGATCTTTTGAAAATTCAAGCAAGATTTTACCCTGGACAGGTTTTTAGGAATAACCCTTCACCTGTGTTTGTGAAATTATTTTTGTGGGTTGTGGGTTTCAGATTTTAAAATTTTAGCTCAAAACTTGTGATTTTGTGTCACCCACTTGCTAACCTTGTATTAGGAAAGCACACGTCCAGTCTACTTGTCCCGTATATTACCTTTCAGTAAACGATCGTTCAGTTGTAAAGGAAAGCGATGAACAAGCAACTGTTAAGGCAATGTCTAATGACATGCGTTTGATTATGGTCTAAAATGTGTCGGATGCAGTTACTATCCTTGGTAGGAGCAATAGTAAAGACCACCTTATAGTTTTTCGGTCTGGCACAAGGTCCTGTCTTCGACCATGCTATGCAACCACCGTTCTTACGATTGACACCCGATTTGGTTCAGATGACCTAATGAATTCTGATGAATTCTCAGGATTTTACATTCAATGGTAATGAACGCATTAAAAATAGGTTTTTCAGAAATTAAATCGGTTTTAGTTTTGATCAAAATATTTTCTCGTTCAAGCTTGAGTTTAGATATCATTGAATTCCATGAGTTTGAATTCTCAATCTTTAAGTTAAATCTTAAGGATTGAGTAATATCAGGCTTAAAAGCTGATTTTTAATCTTTAAGGAGATTATCCTTTCTGGGGATCTGATTCATTAGCCTTATCCAGCTAATTTGCACGACGCCCTCCCCATTTTACGAGACAGATCCTCTCATGGTTAGGATAAGTCTGACCACTTGGCGACACTGTTTGATGCTGAGGTCCGTGGATTTCCTGCTGATTTTAGAGATGACTTTTCTAGATTTTTCGTCAACCTACAGCTGGTCTGGACGACAACTTCTTGACCTAAATCAAGAAGCGCGTGTCTTTTTCGAAAGACTTTACTTCCTTTAATGATGGAATTGATTCATCGTGTAGATCCATCTTTCTTTCATTTATATTACAGTAAACTGGGTAAAACTGATTAGTTTAGTCCAAAGCAAAAGTAGCTGCAATAATCTTGTACAAAAATATGTGATATATGTTTTAAATAACTTGGTAATTCTTTCCACACTTAGTTTTTATTTATGTTTTTCTTTGCCTTTTTATTCTCGTCTATTCTATTCTTAAATGAATTCTAGCATTTAAGGTTGTTTCTCAATTTATGTCCTTTTTGAGATAACAATAATTTCGGTATTAAAACCTAGTTTTATCGTTCATAAATATGTATAAACATGATTTTGAATTCATTTAAATGAAAATTTTCAAATTTTTACAAAATTTGGCAATTAAACTAAGTGTATTAATAAAATGTTTAAACCGAAAGAATTTAATCCCTTCCGACACTTAAGATCTTGCAATGCCCTCATTTGAAAGAAATCAGTAACAATTTAAATTCATGAGGGTGATTAGCGTAGAAAAATGATTAAAATTTTTACCAAACTTTCCAAACATACTGTTGTTTGTTTGAATGATAAATGGTTCACATCATTTGTTCATTCCGTCATTTGTTATAACACATTTGTTTTTCGTCTTGTCGTCAAAATTAGTAGCTTTTGCTAAACTTAATGCCAGTCATTGAAAATGCACTGTTTTACCCTGTTTTGTACATCACATAAGCTACAAACATATATACATATTTTTGAAGTTGAGCATATAACCCCACGTTCAAACATTTATAAAATCTAATATTAAAAGTTAGAAAACTATAAAAAATATTACAATACCAAAATAAATATTAAAGAGTATAAATATTACAAATTACAAAAATTAATAAAAATAAGAAAATAAGAATAAGAAAAATTACGGTTGATGAGGGTATTTCCAGTAGGGGTTAATATCTTTTTTTTTTTAAGGCAAGAATTGTATTATAGATAAAAAACGAATTACACACTAGCAAGAAGCTAGCAAATACAACGAGACCACGAGCAAGACACACCTACAAAGCAAAACGAACTAGCATAAACCCACGACAGGACTAGACGAATCACGAAACAAAAGACGGAACTACCCAAACACACCACGACAATATAACCAAAAAACTGACCTAAGATTTTCAAACAGACAACTACTAATGCTCGAAAAGAATCCCAAAAACAAGCCTACTATGTATCCGAGTCCGAGTCCGAGCATAAGCATGAGCAGTCTTCAAAATCCTCCTCGTCCACATCATGGTTTTTCATTAAATTATCGAGAATAGCCCGATCAAGCCAAACAATTTTCTCACGACATGTTTTACGTTTCAATTTTTTTCTTCCTATAATGAAATTAATAAAATGGTGTTTAATTAGAGGCCTAAAAATCCTTTTCTTACATCGAAAATGATACACAGAGCTAGGCCCAAATTAATTGGACTCTGTGACGACCGAGCCCAGGGAACACCTGGGTGCAACAGTCCAGCCACCCCGTAGCATGATATTGTCCGCTTTGCCCGCAGGCGCATGGATTTTTCTTGGTGACCAAACACGATGAGAACTTTTCCAGGAGGTCACCCATCCCGGTAGTGCTCTCGCCTGAGCACGCGTAACTGCAGAGTTCTCATAGGATATGCTGCGCTTGTGGTCCCAAAACGCGTCATGCTAGGAAAGGTCTCCACACTCTTATAAGGCATGCTTCGTTCCCCTCTCCAACCGATGTGGAACAGATGTAACACGGATGTTACATTCCTCCCCCTAATGGGACACAGGTCCTCGCTGTGCACGTTGGTCCGGGTCCTGGCTCTGATACCATCTGTGACTCAGTTGGGGACAACCACCGTCCCACCCAGTGCCTTAACTATCCGGCTACCACTGAGTGTACCTCAGATACTGATTTTAGGGCCCGCCTCTCGGATTCTTCCAACCCTCGTAATGGATGGTAAGGAGTAAGAGCCAATGCTTCGTCACAGGTCACACTGTGAGAACCTCCTTTACGACTAACCCGCACCAACAGAATTAAACCAGCTCTGATACCAACTGTAGGGGACCGTCCAAATCCACCTGGAGGAATACAATAACATCTGGTCTCATTGCAAGGTATTGACCTCTATATGATACGTTTTACAAACATTGCATTCTTTTAAAAGACAAACTCATTTCAAAATATAACCTTTCAATACAAATGATATATGATACCCATAATATGAATGACTAATCTGTCATAACAGTCTCTTTGAACTCAAACGACTTGAATGCAATGTCTTTTAAAATATGCATGAACGACTCCATGTAATATCTTTAAAATGAGCAAATGCACAGCGGAAACTTTCTTTAATACCTGAGAATAAACATGTTTAAAAGTGTCAACCAAAAGGTTGGTGAGTTCATAAGTTTATCATAAATAATAAAATTCGGTAATTTTGATAGACCACATGGTTTAAATGCAATGGCACAAATGGGTCCGTACCCTATACCCTCCTGTAAGTTACCTTGCGATTTTTAAATACAGTACACCTATCTCGTGTACACAACCATTTTTCATAATGCTTAGCAGAGGAGGGACGTACCCTTTTCTCCCCCGTAGGTTGCCTCACAAATTTTAAATAACCATATACCTATCTCGTGTACAAAAACATAAGCAGGAACACTCATTTGCTAAAATCATTCTCTCTGTATAACATTGCCTGGTAACAGACCTTAACATATAAAGCGCATCATGAATATCCCCAAAATAAACAGAACTCGTCTGTAATACAGTTAATCTCATCTGTATATATATAAATAAATCTCGAAGTACTAAAGCATCCGTAACCCGGATGAAGCTGGTCAGTACCCATAGATCTACCTTTAGGATTCGCGTCAATTAGGGTGTCGTTCCCTAATTTTTAGGTTACCAACCTATAATAAGCAGGGGTGATATTGAAATGTCCCATTCTTATTGATTAAAAACGTTCCATATTAATTGATTTCGTTGCGAGGTTTTGACCTCTATATGAGACGTTTTTCAAAGACTGCATTCATTTATAAAACAAACCATAACCTTTATTTCATAAATAAAGGTTTAAAAAGCTTTACGTAGATTAAATGATAATCTAAAATATCCTGTTTACACACGACCATTACATAATGGTTTACAATACAAATATGTTACATCGAAATCAGTTTCTTGAATGCAGTTTTTACACAATATCATACAAACATGGACTCCAAATCTTGTCCTTATTTTAGTATGCAACAGCGGAAGCTCTTAGTATTCACCTGAGAATAAACATGCTTTAAACGTCAACAAAAATGTTAGTAAGTTATAGGTTTAACCTATATATATCAAATCGTAACAATAGACCACAAGATTTCATATTTCAATACACATCCCATACATAGAGATAAAAATCATTCATATGGTGAACACCTGGTAACCGACATTAACAAGATGCATATATAAGAATATCCCCATCATTCCGGGACACCCTTCGGATATGATATAAATTTCGAAGTACTAAAGCATCCGGTACTTTGGATGGGGTTTGTTAGGCCCAATAGATCTATCTTTAGGATTCGCGTCAATTAGGGTGTCTGTTCCCTAATTCTTAGATTACCAGACTTAATAAAAAGGGGCATATTCGATTTCGATAATTCAACCATAGAATGTAGTTTCACGTACTTGTGTCTATTTTGTAAATCATTTATAAAACCTGCATGTATTCTCATCCCAAAAATATTAGATTTTAAAAGTGGGACTATAACTCACTTTCACAGATTTTTACTTCGTCGAGAAGTAAGACTTGGCCACTGGTTGATTCACGAACCTATAACAATATATACATATATATCAAAGTATGTTCAAAATATATTTACAACACTTTTAATATATTTTGATGTTTTAAGTTTATTAAGTCAGCTGTCCTCGTTAGTAACCTACAACTAGTTGTCCACAGTTAGATGTATAGAAATAAATCGATAAATATTATCTTGAATCAATCCACGACCCAGTGTATACGTATCTCAGTATTGATCACAACTCAAACTATATATATTTTGGAATCAACCTCAACCCTGTATAGCTAACTCCAACATTCACATATAGAGTGTCTATGGTTGTTCCGAAATATATATAGATGTGTCGACATGATAGGTCAAAACATTGTATACGTGTCTATGGTATCTCAAGATTACATAATATACAATACAAGTTGATTAAGTTATGGTTGGAATAGATTTGTTACCAATTTTCACGTAGCTAAAATGAGAAAAATTATCCAATCTTGTTTTACCCATAACTTCTTCATTTTAAATCCGTTTTGAGTGAATTAAATTGCTATGTTTCATATTGAACTCTATTTTATGAATCTAAACAGAAAAAGTATAGGTTTATAGTCAAAAATATAAGTTACAAGTCATTTTTGTAAAGGTAGTCATTTCAGTCGAAAGAACGACGTCTAGATGACCGTTTTAGAAAACATATTTCCACTTTGAGTTTAACCATGATTTTTGGATATAGTTTCATGTTCATAAGAAAAATCATTTTCCCATAATAATAACTTTTAAATCAAAGTTTATCATAGTTTTTAATTAACTAACCCAAAACAGCCCGCGGTGTTACTACGACGGCGTAAATCCGGTTTTACGGTGTTTTTCGTGTTTCCAGTTTTTAAATCATTAAGTTAGCATATCATATAGATATAGAACATGTGTTTAGTTGATTTTAAAAGTCAAGTTAAAAGGATTAACTTTTATTTGCGAACAAGTTTAGAATTAACTAAACTATGTTCTAGTGATTACAAGTTTAAACCTTCGAATAAGATAGCTTTATATGTATGAATCGAATGATGTTATGAACATCATTACTACCTCAAGTTCCTTGGATAAACCTAATGGAAATGAGAAAAATAGATCTAGCTTCAAAGGATCCTTGGATGGCTTGAAAGTTCTTGTAGCAGAATCATGACACGAAAACAATTTCAAGTAAGATTTCCACTCGAAATAAGATTGTTATAGTTATAGAAATTGAATTAAAGTTTGAATATGATTATTACCTTGTATTAGAAAGATAACCTACTGTAAGTAACAAAGGTTTCTTGATCTTGGATGATTACTTGGAATGGATTTAGAAAACTTGGAAGTAAACTTGCAATCTTGGAAGTATTCTTGATTTTATGAAACTAGAACTTTTGGAATTTATGAAGAACACTTAGAACTTGAAGATAGAACTTGAGAGAGATCAATTAGATGAAGAAAATTGAAGAATGAAAGTGTTTGTAGGTGTTTTTGGTCGTTGGTGTATGGATTAGATATAAAGGATATGTAATTTTGTTTTCATGTAAATAAGTCATGAATGATTACTCATATTTTTGTAATTTTATGAGATATTTCATGCTAGTTTCCAAATGATGGTTCCCACATGTGTTAGGTGACTCACATGGGCTGCTAAGAGCTAATTATTGGAGTGTATATACCAATAGTACATACATCTAAAAGCTGTGTATTGTACGAGTACGAATGCGGGTGCATACGAGTAGAATTGTTGATGAAACTGAACGAGGATGTAATTGTAAGCAATTTTGTTAAGTAGAAGTATTTTGATAAGTGTCTTGAAGTCTTTCAAAAGTGTATGAATACATATTAAAACACTACATGTATATACATTTTAACTGAGTCGTTAAGTCATCGTTAGTCGTTACATGTAAATGTTGTTTTGAAACCTTTAGGTTAACGATCTTGTTGAATGTTGTTAACCCATTGTTTATTATAACAAATGAGATGTTAAATTGTTATATTATCATGATATTATGATATATAATATATCTTAGTATGATGTATATATACAGTTAAATGTCGTTACAACGATAATCGTTACATATATGTCTCGTTTCGAAATCATTAAGTTAGTAGTCTTATTTTTACATATGTATTTCATTGTTAATACACTTAATAATATATTTACTTATCATTTAACATAATTAACCAAGTGTATCAATATCTTAATATGATTCATATGTACCTAGTAAGACGTTGTTATAACGATAATCGTTATATATATCGTTTTCGAGTTTCTTAAATTAATAGTCTCATTTTTTATGTATATAACTCATTGTTAAAATACCTAATGAGATACATACTTATAATAAAATCATGTTAACTATATATATAACCATATATATGTCATCGTATAGTTTTTACAAGTTTTAACGTTCGTGAATCACCGGTCAACTTGGGTGGTCAATTGTCTATATGAAACCTATTTCAATTAATCAAGTCTTAACAAGTTTGATTGCTTAACATGTTGGAAACACTTAATCATGTAAATAACAATTTCATTTAATATATATATAAACATGGAAAAGTTCGGGTCACTACAGTACCTACCCGTTAAATAAATTTCGTCCCGAAATTTTAAGCAGTTGGAGGTGTTGACGTATCTTCTGGAAATAAATGCGGGTATTTCTTCTTCATCTGATCTTCTCGTTCCCAGGTGAACTCGGGTCCTCTACGAGCATTCCATCGAACCTTAACAATTGGTATCTTGTTTTGCTTAAGTCTTTTAACCTCACGATCCATTATTTCGACGGGTTCTTCGATAAATTGAAGTTTTTCGTTGATTTAGATTTCATCTAACGGAATAGTGAGATCTTCTTTAGTAAAACATTTCTTCAAATTCGAGACGTGGAAAGTGTTATGTACAGCCGCGAGTTGTTGAGGTAACTCAAGTCGGTAAGCTACTGGTCCGACACGATCAATAATCTTGAATGGTCCAATATACCTTGGATTTAATTTCCCTCGTTTACCAAATCGAACAACGCCTTTCCAAGGTGCAACTTTAAGCATGACCATCTCTCCAATTTCAAATTCTATATCTTTTCTTTTAATGTCAGCGTAGCTCTTTTGTCGACTTTGGGCAGTTTTCAACCGTTGTTGAATTTGGATGATCTTCTCGGTAGTTTCTTGTATTATCTCTGGACCCGTAATCTGTCTATCCCCCACTTCACTCCAACAAATCGGAGACCTACACTTTCTACCATAAAGTGCTTCAAACGGCGCCATCTCAATGCTTGAATGGTAGCTGTTGTTGTAGGAAAATTCTGCTAACGGTAGATGTCGATCCCAACTGTTTCCGAAATCAATAACACATGCTCGTAGCATGTCTTCAAGCGTTTGTATCATCCTTTCACTCTGCCCATCAGTTTGTGGATGATAGGCAGTACTCATGTCTAGACGAGTTCCTAATGCTTGCTGTAATGTCTGCCAGAATCTTGAAATAAATCTGCCATCCCTATCAGAGATAATAAAGATTGGTATTCCATGTCTGGAGATGACTTCCTTCAAATAGTCGTGCTAACTTCTCCATCTTGTCATCTTCTCTTATTGGCAGGAAGTGTGCTGATTTGGTGAGACGATCAACTATTACCCAAATAGTATCAAAACCACTTGCAGTCCTTGGCAGTTTAGTGATGAAATCCATGGTAATGTTTTACCATTTCCATTCCGGGATTTCGGGTTGTTGAAGTAGACCTGATGGTTTCTGATGCTCAGCTTTGACCTTAGAACACGTCAAACATTCTCCTACATATTTAGCAACATCGGGTTCCATACCCAGCCACCAAAAATGTTTCTTGAGATCCTTGTACATCTTCCCCGTTCCAGGATGTATTGAGTATCTGGTTTTATGAGCTTCTCTAAGTACCATTTCTCTCATATCTCCAAATTTTGGTACCCAAATCCTTTCAGCCCTATACCGGGTTCCGTCTTCTCGAATATTAAGATGCTTCTCCGATCCTTTGGGTATTTCATCCTTTAAATTTCTCTCTTTTAAAACTCCTTGTTGCGCCTCCTTTATTTGAGTAGTAAGGTTATTGTGAATCATTATATTCATAGATTTTACTCGAATGGGTTCTCTGTCCTTCCTGATCAAGGCGTCGGCTACCACATTTGCCTTCCCCGGGTGGTAACGAATCTCAAAGTCGTAATCATTCAACAATTCAATCCACCTACGCTGCCTCATATTCAGTTGTTTCTGATTAAATATGTGTTGAAGACTTTTGTGGTCGGTATATATAATACTTTTGACCCCATATAAGTAGTGCCTCCAAGTCTTTAATGCAAAAACAACCGCGCCTAATTCCAAATTATGCGTCGTATAATTTTGTTCGTGAATCTTCAATTGTCTAGACGCATAAGCAATCACCTTTGTTCGTTGCATTAATACACAACCGAGACCTTGCTTTGATGTGTCACAATAAATCACAAAATCATCATTCCCTTCAGGCAATGACAATATAGGTGCCGTAGTTAGCTTTTTCTTCAATAACTGAAACGCTTTCTCTTGTTCATCCTTCCATTCAAATTTCTTCCCTTTATGCGTTAATGTAGTCAAGGGTTTTGCTATTCTGGAAAAGTCTTGGATGAACCTTCTGTAGTAACCAGCTAGTCCTAAAAACTGGCGTATGTGTTTCAGAATTTTCGGGGTTTCCCACTTTTCAACAGTTTCTATCTTTGCCGGATCCACCTTAATACCTTTTTTGTTCACTATGTAACCGAGGAATTAAACTTCTTCCAACCAAAATGCACACTTTGAAAACTTAGCGTACAGTTCTTCCTTCCTCAATACTTCTAACACCTTTCTCAAATGTTCACCGTGTTCTTGGTCATTCTTTGAGTAAATAAGTATGTCATCAATGAAAACAATGACAAACTTGTCAAGGTATGGTCCACACACTCGGTTCATAAGGTCCATGAACACAGCTGGTGCGTTAGTCAATCCAAACGGCATAACCATAAACTCGTAATGACCATAACGCGTCCTAAAAGCAGTCTTTGGAATATCATCTTCTTTCACCCGCATTTGATGATACCCGAAACGTAAGTCAATCTTTGAATAAACAGTCGAGCCTTGTAGTTGATCAAATAAGTCTTCGATTCTCGGTAGTGGGTAGCGGTTCTTGATGGTAAGTTTTTTCAACTCTCGGTAGTCGATACACAACCTGAATGTACCATCTTTCTTCTTGACAAACAAAACAGGAGCTCCCCACGGTGATGTGCTTGGTCGAATGAAACCACGCTCTAAAAGTTCTTGTAATTGGCTTTGCAGTTCTTTCATCTCGCTGGGTGCGAGTCTGTAAGGAGCACGAGCTATTGGTGCAGCTCCTGGTACAAGATCTATTTGAAATTCAACGGATCGATGTGGGGGTAATCCCGGTAATTCTTTCGGAAATACATCGGGAAATTCTTTTGCGACGGGAACATCATTGATGCTCTTTTCTTCAGTTTGTACTTTCTCGACGTGTGCTAGAATAGCATAGCAACCTTTTCTTATTAGTTTTTGTGCCTTCAAATTACTAATAAGATGTAGCTTTGTGTTGCCCTTTTCTCCGTACACCATTAAGGGTTTTCCTTTTTCTCGTATAATGCGAATTGCATTTTTGTAACAAACGATCTCTGCTTTCACTTCTTTCAACCAGTCCATACCGATTATCACATCAAAACTCCCTAACTCTACTGGTATCAAGTCAATCTTAAATGTTTCGCTAACCAGTTTAATTTCTCGATTCCGACATATATTATCTGCTGAAATTAATTTACCATTTGCTAATTCGAGTAAAAATTTACTATCCAATGGCGTCAATGGACAACTTAATTTAGCACAAAAATCTCTACTCATATAGCTTCTATCCGCACCCGAATCAAATAAAACGTAAGCAGATTTATTATCAATAAGAAACGTACCTGTAACAAGCTCCGGGTCTTCCTGTGCCTCTGCCGCTTTAATATTGAAAACTCTTCCGCGGCCTTGTCCATTCGTGTTCTCCTGGTTCGGGCAATTTCTAATAATGTGGCCCAGTTTTCCACATTTATAACAAACTACATTGGCATAACTTGCTCCGACACTACTTGCTCCGCCATTACTCGTTCTGACACCATTTGTTCCTTTCGTTCTGTTAACCCCTGGTCCGTAGACCTCACACTTCGCCGCGCTATGACCATTTCTTTTACACTTGTTGCAAAATTTGGTACAGAACCCCGAGTGATGCTTTTCACACCTTTGACATAGTTGCTTCTGATTGTTGTTGTTGTTGTTGCGGTTATTATTATTGTTGGGATGATTGTTGTAGTTGCTGTTGTTGTTGTTGTTGTTGTTGTTGTTGTTGTTGTTGTTGTTGTTGTTGTTGTTGTTGTTGTTGTTGTTGGGCCGTTTGTTGTAGTTGCGATTGATGTTGCGATTGTTGGGATAATTGTTGCGATTATTATTGTAATTGTGTTGTTGTTGTATTAGTGATTCTTATCACCGTTTTCCTCCCACTTTCTTTTGACTTGCTTCACATTGGCCTCTTCAGCCGTCTGTTCTTTAATTCTTTCCTCAATCTGGTTCACTAGTCTGTGAGCCATTCTACATGCCTGTTGTATAGAGGCGGGCTCATGTGAACTTATATCTTCTAAGATTCTTTCCGGTAATCCTTTCACAAACGCGTCGATCTTCTCTTCCTCATCTTCGAACGCTCCCGGACACAATAAGCAGAATTCTGTGAATCGTCTTTCGTACGTGGTAATATCAAATCCTTGGGTTCGTAACCCTCTATGTTCTGTCTTGAGCTTATTGACCTCGGTTCTGGGACGGTACTTCTCGTTCATCGAGTGCTTGAATGCTGACCACGGTAGTGCGTAGGCATCATCTTGTCCCACTTGCTCTAGATAGGTATTCCACCATGTTAACGCAGAACCTGTGAAGGTATGTGTAGCGTACTTCACTTTGTCCTCTTCAGTACACTTACTTATGGCAAACACTGATTCGACCTTCTCGGTCCACCGTTTCAATCCGATCGGTCCTTCGGTTCCATCAAATTCCAAAGGTTTGCAGGCAGTGAATTCTTTGTAGGTGCATCCTACATGATTTCCTGTACTGCTAGATCCAAGGTTATTGTTGGTATGTAGCGCAGCCTGTACTGCGGCTATGTTTGAAGCAAGAAAGGCACGAAATTCCTCTTCACTCATATTCAAGGTGTGTCGAGTAGTCGGTGCCATTTCCTTCAAAATAGTCAAATGAAACGAGTTAATCATATAGAATATCAAGAGTAGTCAATAGTATTTCGTAGCGTAATATGAACAGATTTATAAAAGCTCTTTCTTCATATTAGCATTTTATACTCTTTAATTCGGGTAGTACCTACCCCTTAAGTTCATACTTAGTAGCTAACATACCATTTCAACTACTACAATTCTATATGAAAAACTAATCACAAAAAAAAATATATATATATATATATATATATATATATATATATATATCATATTCAAACCTTTATACAATAACTTGCAAACTTACAATACCGCTATTTTACATATAGCATGAAATATAGCACATAAAACTTTGATACAAAGTAGTTGCGAAGATAATTCTAGTTAATAAATAAGGCGTTCAGCAAAGGCAACAAATACACGTAATTCATACGTCCAGAAACAAGTCATGCATTCTGGTTTTACTAGGACTACTTCCCATCCTTGGTCTTGTGGAACATAACCATTATGGCCGTTGGTAAGACAGCGTGTTGTAACGTCGTCAAAGGGACGAGGGTTACGTAATGACTAACAGTCTCGTAATAACCTAAAAACCTCATTTCTTACCCCAATTACCGACTCCGTCACTTGTGGGAACGTTTTGTTTAATAGTTGTAGCCCGATGCTCTTTTTCTCACTTTGGTGAGAAGCGAACATTACTAACCTGTAAGCATAGCATGCTTCTTTATGTTGCATGTTAGCCGCTTTTTCTAAATCATGAAGTCCTATATTCGGATACATTGAGTCAAAATAATTTCTTAACCCGTTGCGTAAAATAGCATTTGGGTTCCCCGCAATATATGCGTCAAAGTAAACACATCGTAACTTATGGGTTTCCCAATGTGATATCCCCCATCTTTCAAACGAAAGTCTCTTATAAACCAAGACATTTTTGGAACGTTCTTCGAATGTCTTACAAACTGATTTTGCCATAAATAGTTGTGCCGAGGAATTCTGACCGACTCTAGACAAGATTTCATCAATCATGTCTCCGGATAAGTCTTCTAAAATATTGGGTTGTCTATCCATTTTGTGTTTTTATACTGTAAAATAGACAAGAGTTAGATTCATAAAAGATACTTATTAATACAAGCAATTTTTACATATATCGTAAAGCATAAGCACACTATATTACATATATTACACCGCACATATACAACTATCTTATTCCGACTCACTCGTTTCTTATTTTACGAACTTGGTTCTTTTTGCTAAGTTTTTAGGGATATATGATGTTCCCCTAATACGAGCCGTCGTTTTCCACATTGGTCTAGAAAAACCTGATGGTTTAGAGGTTCCCGGGTCATTGTTACAACTTAAGGACTTCGGGGGTTGACGATACATATAAAGTTCATTGGGGTTGGAATTAGATTTCTCTATTTTTATGCCCTTTCCCTTATTATTTTCTTTTGCTTTTTTAAATTCAGTTGGGGTAATTTCTATAACATCATCGGAATTCTCGTCGGAATCCGATTCATCGGAGAATTGATAATCCTCCCAATATTTTGCTTCCTTGGCGGAAACACCATTGACCATAATTAACCTTGGTCGGTTGGTTGAGGATTTTCTTTTACTTAACCGTTTTATTATTTCCCCCACCGGTTCTATTTCCTCCTCCGGTTCCTCCTCTCCCGGTTCTGATTCTTCTTCCGGTTCTGATTCTTCTTCCGGTTCCTCTTCGGGAACTTGTGAATCAGTCCAATATATATTCGACTCTTCGTTATTATTAGGTGAGTCAATGGGATTTGTGCTAGAGGTATACATCTATAACACAATATCAAACATGTTAAGAGATTAATATATCACATAATATATACATGTTAATAATATATAGTTTCCAACAAAAATGTTAAGCAATCATTTTTAAAGAAAACACGGTCGAAGTCCAGACTCACTAATGCATCCTAACAAACTCGATAAGACACACTAATGCAAATTTTCTGGTTCTCTAAGACCAACGCTCGGATACGAACTGAAATGTCTCATTCTTATTGATTAAAAACGTTCCATATTAATTGATTTCGTTGCGAGCTTTTGACCTCTATATGAGACGTTTTTCAAAGACTGCATTCATTTTTAAAACAAACCATAACCTTTATTTCATAAATAAAGGTTTAAAAAGCTTTACGTAGATTAAATGATAATCTAAAATATCCTGTTTACACACGACCATTACATAATGGTTTACAATACAAATATGTTACATCGAAATCAGTTTCTTGAATGCAGTTTTTACACAATATCATACAAACATGGACTCCAAATCTTGTGCTTATTTTAGTATGCAACAGCGGAAGCTCTTAGTATTCACCTGAGAATAAACATGCTTTAAACGTCAACAAAAATGTTGGTGAGTTATAGGTTTAACCTATATATATCAAATCGTAACAATAGACCACAAGATTTCATATTTCAATACACATCCCATACATAGAGATAAAAATCATTCATATGGTGAACACCTGGTAACCGACATTAACAAGATGCATATATAAGAATATCCCCATCATTCCGGGACACCCTTCGGATATGATATAAATTTCGAAGTACTAAAGCATCCGGTACTTTGGATGGGGTTTGTTAGGCCCAATAGATCTATCTTTAGGATTCGCGTCAATTAGGGTGTCTGTTCCCTAATTCTTAGATTACCAGACTTAATAAAAAGGGGCATATTCGATTTCGATAATTCAACCATAGAATGTAGTTTCACGTACTTGTGTCTATTTTGTAAATCATTTATAAAACCTGCATGTATTCTCATCCCAAAAATATTAGATTTTAAAAGTGGGACTATAACTCACTTTCACAGATTTTTACTTCGTCGGGAAGTAAGACTTGGCCACTGGTTGATTCACGAACCTATAACAATGTATACATATATATCAAAGTATGTTCAAAATATATTTACAACACTTTTAATATATTTTGATGTTTTAAGTTTATTAAGTCAGCTGTCCTCGTTAGTAACCTACAACTAGTTGTCAACAGTTAGATGTACAGAAATAAATCGATAAATATTATCTTGAATTAATCCACGACCCAGTGTATACATATCTCAGTATTGATCACAACTCAAACTATATATATTTTGGAATCAACCTCAACCCTGTATAGTTAACTCCAACATTCACATATAGAGTGTCTATGGTTGTTCCGAAATATATATAGATGTGTCGACATGATAGGTCGAAACATTGTATACGTGTCTATGGTATCTCAAGATTACATAATATACAATACAAGTTGATTAAGTTATGGTTGGAATAGATTTGTTACCAATTTTCACGTAGCTAAAATGAGAAAAATTATCCAATCTTGTTTTACCCGTAACTTCTTCATTTTAAATCCGTTTTGAGTGAATCAAATTGCTATGGTTTCATATTGAACTCTATTTTATGAATCTAAACATAAAAAGTATTGGTTTATAGTCAGAAATATAAGTTACAAGTCATTTTTGTAAAGGTAGTCATTTCAGTCGAAAGAACGACTTCTAGATGATCGTTTTAGAAAACATATTTCCACTTTGAGTTTAGCCATGATTTTTGGATATAGTTTCATGTTCATAAGAAAAATCATTTTCCCAGAATAATAACTTTTAAATCAAAGTTTATCATAGTTTTTAATTAACTAACCCAAAACAGCCCGCGGTGTTACTACGACGGCGTAAATCCGGTTTTACGGTGTTTTTCGTGTTTCCAGTTTTTAAATCATTAAGTTAGCATATCATATAGATATAGAACATGTGTTTAGTTGATTTTAAAAGTCAAGTTAAAAGGATTAACTTTTATTTGCGAACAAGTTTAGAATTAACTAAACTATGTTCTAGTGATTACAAGTTTAAACCTTCGAATAAGATAGCTTTATATGTATGAATCGAATGATGTTATGAACATCATTACTACCTCAAGTTCCTTGGATAAACTTAATGGAAATGAGAAAAATAGATCTAGCTTCAAAGGATCCTTGGATGGCTTGAAAGTTCTTGTAGCAGAATCATGACACGAAAACAATTTCAAGTAAGATTTCCACTCGAAATAAGATTGTTATAGTTATAGAAATTGAATTAAAGTTTGAATATGATTATTACCTTGTATTAGAAAGATAACCTACTGTAAGTAACAAAGGTTTCTTGATCTTGGATGATTACTTGGAATGGATTTAGAAAACTTGGAAGTAAACTTGCAATCTTGGAAGTATTCTTGATTTTATGAAACTAGAACTTTTGGAATTTATGAAGAACACTTAGAACTTGAAGATAGAACTTGAGAGAGATCAATTAGATGAAGAAAATTGAAGAATTAAAGTGTTTGTAGGTGTTTTTGGTCGTTGGTGTATGGATTAGATATAAAGGATATGTAATTTTGTTTTCATGTAAATAAGTCATGAATGATTACTCATATTTTTGTAATTTTATGAGATATTTCATGCTAGTTGCCAAATGATGGTTCCCACATGTGTTAGGTGACTCACATGGGCTGCTAAGAGCTGATTATTGGAGTGTATATACCAATAGTACATACATCTAAAAGCTGTGTATTGTACGAGTACAAATACGGGTGCATACGAGTAGAATTGTTGATGAAACTGAACGAGGATGTAATTGTAAGCAATTTTGTTAAGTAGAAGTATTTTGATAAGTGTCTTGAAGTCTTTCAAAAGTGTATGAATACATATTAAAACACTACATGTATATACATTTTAACTGAGTCGTTAAGTCATCGTTAGTCGTTACATGTAAATGTTGTTTTGAAACCTTTAGGTTAACGATCTTGTTGAATGTTGTTAACCCATTGTTTATTATAACAAATGAGATGTTAAATTGTTATATTATCATGATATTATGATATATAATATATCTTAGTATGATGTATATACAGTTAAATGTCGTTACAACGATAATCGTTACATATATGTCTCGTTTCGAAATCATTAAGTTAGTAGTCTTATTTTTACATATGTATTTCATTGTTAATACACTTAATAATATATTTACTTATCATTTAACATAATTAACCAAGTGTATCAATATCTTAATATGATTCATATGTACCTAGTAAGACGTTGTTATAACGATAATCGTTATATATATCGTTTTCGAGTTTCTTAAATTAATAGTCTCATTTTTTATGTATATAACTCATTGTTAAAATACCTAATGAGATACATACTTATAATAAAATCATGTTAACTATATATATAACCATATATATGTCATCGTATAGTTTTTACAAGTTTTAACGTTCGTGAATCACCGGTCAACTTGGGTGGTCAATTGTCTATATGAAACCTATTTCAATTAATCAAGTCTTAACAAGTTTGATTGCTTAACATGTTGGAAACACTTAATCATGTAAATAACAATTTCATTTAATATATATATATAAACATGGAAAAGTTCGGGTCACTACAGATATTCGGTATAACAATTTCATTCGAAGAATGTTTTACTTGTGTCTATCGCGTCAAACATTTATAAAAGCATTTCATGTATTCTTAGTCCCAAAAATATAGATTGTAAAAAGTAAGTAAAAAGGAAGCAAATGAAACTCACGATACAATATTTTGTAGTAAAAATATGCATACGATGATACTGAACAATGCAGAGTTGGCCTCGGATTCACGAACCTATATCATTTTTATATATATTAACACATATAATCGTAATTGAACAATTTCATATATTATATCTTAAATTATATATTATATATATTTAATTTGTGTATATATTTAAAATGATTAATATTTATATAGGTATATTAATATATATATATATATATATATATATATATATATATATATATATATATATATATATATATATATATATGATTAGTATTATATAGGTATATTAATATATATATATATATATATATATATATATATATATATATATATATATATATATATATATATATATATATATATATATATATGATTAGTATTATATTAAAAATACCTAATTTTTTATATATGAATATTTATATAGAAATGTTAATATGATTAATACATACTTATCTGTAATATTACTATAAGTATATTTTTATATACATAATATTTATTTGGTAAAATAATATTAATAATAGTAATAAAAGTTGTATTTGATTATAATGATAATGATAATATTAATAATAAAAATACTAATAATGATAATCATATTAATGATAATATTAATAATAATACTTATGTTAATAAAGATAATAATAATAATAATACTATTAATTATAAAATGATACTAATACTAATAATAATGATAATAATAATAAATTCTTTATTTTCAATAATAATAATAATAATAATAATAATAATAATAATAATAATAATAATAATAATAATAATAATAATAATAATAATAATAATAATCATAATAATAATAATAATAATAATCATAATAATGATCATAATACCTATATTAATAATAAAATGATAAAATTAATAATAATAATAATAATAATAATAATAATACTAATACTTAATGATAATACTTAATAATAATAATAACAATAATGATAATAATATTAATTATGTTAATGATGGTAATAATCATAATTAACTTATCACTAATAACAATAATTAATAATAATAATAATAATAAAAATGATAATAATAATAATAATAATAATAATAATAATAATAATAATAATAATAATAATAATAATAATAATAATAAAAACTACCTTTAAAAGGTTAAATGAGCTTTCTGTAAAAAAATTGCCATAGCCCGGACTCGAACCCGAGCCCTCTCGTTAGAAACCTGAACAGGAACAAAAACATGAGTGTGTGTGAGTGATGGAGTTGATGTTGAAAAGAACCCATAACCGAAACAGTAGCCATTCAATACAATAGTTTCAAGGTGCGTGATGATGATTTTGGGTGATAGAATTGAAGGAAGCCGATGGTGTCTTCGGTTACAAGGATTAAGAGAGGGAGAAGGAAGATGAGTGAGATAGAGAGAGAGAGAGAGGATGTTGCTGTGATGATTGTTTTGTGTAGGTTGTGGTTTTATGTATCTGTATATGATTATATATATATATATATATATATATATATATATATATATATATATATATATATATATATATATATATATATATATATATATATATATATATATATATTCAACTAGTGGAAGAGAAGTGTCAATTAAGCATAGTAATATCATGTGAATGTGAATGTGAATGATATTGATTGTTATATGAAACGGAATTTAATCATGCAATTGTAAAGTAGATATATAATATTATGTAAAGTAATAATAATATAATAATAATATTTAATATTCAATTGACACTAAAACGTGTTCTACCAGATTGATTAAACAGAAATCTCAATTGTTAATATATGCCGACAGTTTTCTCGAATTGCTATATCGTGTCCCGTTGATAATCAGTGGCGGATAAAAGCATTCGGAAAACTATTATTTTATAAAAACGGTCATTAATTGTTTAAATTTTATTAAATAAAAATTAAATTAATTATTAGCGTTCGATCCCGGGTTAAATATAAAAAGTGTTAAAATTTAACAAATAGCTCCTAAATATACTTTTAATAAGCCTATAATTTATATAACTCATTTTCGGATCACCGTTTATTTTTAACATCATATAAGTTTGAATTTAACTTGCTTAAATAACCATTGAATGATGAACGAGTGCTACAATCGTTTACTAAATGAATTCGAAACCAAATATATATATTCAATATACTTATATATATATATATATATATATATATATATATATATATATATATATATATATATATATATATATATATATATATATATATATATATATATATATATATATATTTATTTATTTTAATAATAAATTTTATTTATTACTTATATCATTTTTCATATTTAATTCTAACAATTAAGTTGTATATTATTTCTAATTATATTTTAAATTATTATATATATATATATGTATATATTTAAATATATATGTATCTATTTACAAATAGTTGCTCGCGAATCGTCGAGAACAGTCGAAGGTCAAATGAATGTATAAAAATAGTTCAAAAATTTTGAGACTCAACATTACAGACTTTGCTTATCGTGTCAGAATTATGAAATCATTTATAGATTCGAGTTAAAAATAAGTCAAAATTTTCCGGGTCGTTACAGACTCCTTCTAATTAACAAAACCCGCCTCTGGAATACATCACTAGGCCCAAATGAATTGGACTCCTCATTAACAAGCCCACCATCAAAAGGGGAAAAAGGGGTTCATGGATCATCCCTTTCTTCATGAGGCCCCACTGGATTATAATTATCAATATTGTTATTTAATCCGTTCATATCCCCAACTCGATTTTGAAAACCAAAAGGACCCCTCAAATCAGCTGCACACGTGCTATCTTTAACCTTGGGAGCCACATGGCCGTCATTGGAATTCGCGTCATTAATGCTTGCATTGGAACCATTCAACTTTTGGATTGCCTTCATCTTCTTACCATCGTCATGAGACAACACCGGAGAAGAGGCCAATACCGGCGAATCGATACCAATACTATCGACGGCCGTCCGAACTTTGATCTCGTTATCAATTTGGTTCCGATTTCCTTCCAACACAAATGATCCCGTGGTTGAATCCATAATATTATTCATGTCAGACACTAATTTGGGTGCCGGAATAAACTCACCTTCTTCATAATCATTCGTCGGAGAAGAAGTCATCGAGACATTAGGTACTTTTTCCATATTCACTTCATCGCTGGAACATTTGTTCTCGACTAAATTTGTCGATTTATTGGTCGTCGTTGTTATGTCATTAACATAGTCTAAATGACTCTCGAACAAAACATCACCGGAGGTGTTGTGTGAATCCTCGTGGCAGAAGGATTGTTCCGGTATGATTTTAGCCTTAGATTCAAACTCGACATCTTTGTGTAAACCTTGTTTATCATCGATCTCAAAGGACTTACAGTCCACCTCTATCAAGGTCCAATATAAACTCTCTTTGCTATAACTAAAAACAAGTTTTTGATTGTTCAACGAATCAGGTAGATTAAACATGAGATGTTTACCACCGACCTTAAGTTCGATACGATTAGTCACCGGAAACTGAAACTCCTTGGTGTCTTGATTGTTACCTGTGAGCGTATCTGCATAAGATCTTTCCTCCCATTTTGTTGGTTTAAATGAAACATGGTTCCATGGAGGAGTTGGGAAGTCCACATATCTATCAGCATTCAAGGAGCTTATTCCATCATAGCACTCTGAACGATTAGCAGCTCCTTGCTTTCTCTCCAACGCTTTGAAAGCTCGAATCCTCTTTTCGTTTATTTGAATGGTATTTAAGACCTTAGAGAAGCTTTCATCATCACTAATGTCCTCGAATCTTACGTATATGAAGCGTTGGCCGCTCGATAATCTCTTACGAGCTAGATACACGTCTGCAAGAACACCATATTCTTCGAAAACTCCCCGGCAATCGGCTCTAGGCCAAGTCTCCGAGAAGTTGAAAATCCTAAACGATGAAATACGATTATCACGCGACTTGGTACACGAATAGCCATTCGACTTTGGAATAAATGACACCGTTTTGTCCTTCCGCTTGTCCATCTGGATCTCAGACCTCACATTCTATGATAAAGTATGAGCTGATGAATGTGGCAAAATGAGATAAAAATGGGTATTTTTTTTGCAAGATTGTTATAACTGCCTTACATTCACTTAATATCTACAATATATATATAATATATATATATATATATATATATATATATATATATATATATATATATATATATATATATATATCGTGAATCCATGAATCATTTGACTAGTAAAAAAAAAAAAATATCACATACAGAGTTGAGCAACAAACGTCCAACGCCTTACCTAAGCTCTTACCTCACTATGGATCATAATTAAAGTCCACAAGTGGGGTTAATAGATCCAAATGCTATTATAATTAAACAGGGTATGGCATAAAATACGGAGACATAACATGGGAATTAGTCAACGTTGGACGCAGTTGAATTTATATAGTTGAATTAGTCAACATTGTACATATATACCCAACCAAGAAATATATCAGTCAATCAAAACAAGATTGAACAAACCTTTTGTTCAATGCTTTCTAATGCATTTGATCATCATCATAAATTTAGCTCATTACTAACCTACACCCGATAATTAATATCAATATCTTCAATTTAATTCCTGCAATTTCACCTTTATCCATTAATCTACTAACAGATCGAAGATGGATGAATACCTTGCTAGTATAACAATCCCGTATGAAGAGATAGCAGAAGCCACTAACAATTTTGCTGATGAAAATATCATCTCACAAAGAACAAGTGGTGTAAAGCTTTACAAAGGACAACTAATTTCTGAATCGGGACAGTTGATCAATATCGTGGCAGGAGTATATCCAGTTTTAAAAATTGCAATCAACGAGCTGAAAATTTCTTTCTGTGCTTATCTCAAAAACAGAGTCAACAACATTCACTCTGTTTTTAAGGTGTCTGAATATAGTGATGATGTAATACTTATAAGCAAGCATCTAACCAACGGAAGTCTCAACAAACATTTAAGTGACTCCCAAACACTCACATGGATGCAAAGACTGCATATATGTGTTGGTGTTGCACATGCTTTGAATGTCCTACATGTTGATGATGATGATGATTATGATTATGACGATGATGATCCTTATAGCTTTATACATGGTAATATTAAAAGCTCCAAAATTTTACTAGATGAACACTGGGAACCCAAGTTATCTGGCTTTGGTTATTCCATGACAGTTAAAAGGGGTGAAGCTCACCGACCTACTGAATATTGGGACAAATCGGGGTATAGGGATCCCGCATATAACGATACTAAATGTTTGAGCACTAAGTCAGATGTGTTCTCGTTTGGAGTTGTTCTGTTTGAAGTCTTGTTTGGGTTGGAAGCATCAACATATACCCCACCTAACCAGGATGAGGATCACTGGAATTTTGCTAAAGTGGCAAGACAACATTATGAAGAGAAAAGATTGGATTATATGATCGATCCAGATCTAAGAAAACAAATGAACCTACAATCGTTGACCGTCTTCTCAGAAACAGCACACTTTTGCTTAAAGGAGGTGCGATCACAACGTCCATATATAGATCAGGTGGTCAGAAAACTTGAAAAAGCTTTGCAACTTCAACAAAAACATGATCAAAATCAAGTAAGCCCAATATCACTCCCTTGTAATTTCTTAATTTGGTCATATATAACTAATTAATTAACCTACACGATGGTATTTTGCGATTTATATAGAAGGAACAATTTAAAGCTACAGAAGTTGAGAGCAGAATATCCAGGCACTTGAAGGTAACTATTCTACCATTTATACATTATATGCTGCACAAATATGTTTATATCAAATTATTAAGTTTATTAAAAAAAGAGGACGTTAAACTGTTCATCTGTTCAATAAGAACATGTATCAAAACTATAATAAATGTATAAATATATAAATATAAATGACAAATAGCCCACAAAAATACTCTTTCCGTTATGTATCAAATTAATTGTCAATTTACATATAAATAGATAATTTTTTTTTTTTGAAAAGCAAGATATATATATATATATATATATATATATATATATATATATATATATATATATATATATATATATATATATATAAAATAAAAGACGAAGACAACGGCCGTACAAGAAGGGACCGTGTCACAAAGGTTCACACACAAAAACTAGGATGCAAAGAACGCATCCGACATGACATGTACATACTAATCTAATCTAAATAGACATAAGGGTTTACAAGCCAAGTGAGCCAATCGATGTGTTTTCCTTTGATTCTTCCTGAGATCCATTCGTATGATTTTACTTAAATTTCGCTAATAAGTACCGAGGCGCCGAACGGATTATTTTGAAAAGTCTTCATGTTACGATTCTTCCATAAGTAATATACACAAACCCATTCCACCGCTTGCCAAATTTGTTTTCCAAGCGCGGATTTGGCAAGTGTGGAATTCCCATGAAGAGTCTCAGATACACAAGATGATGAGAAGGCACCAAAATTCCACCATTTATAGACTCGGTTCCAAACATCTAAAGCAAAACTACAATTGACGAGAATATGATCAACCGATTCGAGATCTCCATCACAAACGGGGCATCGGATACTATGGAGATCGATGCCCCTTTTGTCAAGTTCCACTCGAACCGGAATTCTCATTTTCAATGATCTCCACACAAAAATCTCAATTTTTTTTTGGCACCAGGTTGTTTTTCAAAGTTTTATCTGAAGAATGATTGGTACCTCGAAGGATTACCGTATCAAGGAGAGATGATAACCTCTTGACCGAAAATTCTCCATTACTTGCGAGTGACCACTTCCATGTTTCACGAGCACTAAAGTCTAGCTGTATGGATCGAATGAGATTTTCTATTTCTAACAGCTCATCATGCGTTCTTCCAGATGGGTCACGGGCCCAAGCCCATTTAAAGTGGGTGTGCTGGAAACGTTCAGAAGGTATACGAGCTGTAACAGAAGGCATCACTTCTGAATTTTGGACCGAGGCTTCTGCAGATTGAACCACCACTCGAAACTGACCTAAAAATGATCCTGGATGGGCTGTTGCTGTCGTGGAAACTGACTGAGATGGGGACCCAGAGCATGGAACAGAAGCTGGGCCGAAAACTGTAGCAGAAACAGCAACACGATTGAAAACCGAAGCACTTTTATTTGTTTCAAACATGTATAATCTAGGAAATAAGATCCTGAAACACTCTGAACCGCACCAGATGTCATCCCAGAATGAGGTAGATTTCCCGTCTCCGATTGATTTCTTAAAGGAATTCTTGAAAGGAACTTGAAGATCTTCGATGATATTACCTGCAAAGATTATATTATTCCAAATACCCGAGTTTGGGTGATGAGCAAGCCCATCCCCCGCCCTCAAGCCACAGTCAATTCCATAAATGCTTCTAATGATTTTGGTCCACAAACAATTGGTTTCGGTTTTAAACCTCCACCACCACTTACCCAAAAGAGCAAGATTTTTTGCTTTTAAGGACCCAATATTTAAGCCCCCTCCCCGTAAGAAAGACAAGTGTTCGCCCATTTGACCCAAGTAATTTTAGAACCCGAAAGATCCCCGCCCCAAAAGAACGTACGTCTCACACTCTCAAGCAATTTAAGCACACAAGGCGGGGCACGAAAGAGCGCGAAATAATACAATGGGAGACTATTGAGAACCGACTTTAGAAGAACTAATCGACCACCAAAAGACAACGTCCTCATTTTCCAATCCGATAGTCTTTTCTTAAACTTTTCGATAACCGGAGACCAATCATTGATTTTTTTTTTCATCTTTGCACCGATAGGGAGACCAAGGTAGATGAATGGGAATTTACCGGCCTGGCATCCCATACGACTAGCTAGATCCTCAATGCCCACCGAATCAATACCAACACCATACAAACAACTTTTATGAAAATTAACCTTTAGGCCCGATGCTAGCTCAAAACATTTTAAAATGTTGATAGGATTACGTGCATTCGACTTCGACCATTCACCAAAGAACATGGTGTCATCCGCATATTGCAAATGAGATATCAACACATTATCCCTCCCTATTTGAACTCCTTTAAAAAGTTCTCGATCAACCGCGACTTTAGTTAGAATGTTAAGACCTTCCGCGGCAAGAATGAAAAGAAACAGGGACAAGGGATATCCTTGCCTAACGCCTCTACCCATAGAGAACTCCCGGATTGGGGAACCATTGATAAGAATAGAGATGGTGGCCGACTTTAGGCAAGCGAGGATCCACTTACACCATTTACTACCAAAACCCATACTCGTCATGACTTCTAATAGAAAATCACAATTTAAACTATCAAACGCTTTCTCGAAGTCAACTTTAAAAATGAAACTTTTTTTCTTGTGGTTCCTCAAAAAATCAATCGATTCGTTTGCAATAAGAACCCCGTCCAAAATGTATCTCTCTTTTAAGAACGCACTTTGTTCCGAGCCTATGAGACTGGGAATGACCTTTCTTAATCTATTGGATAACATTTTCGCCACGATCTTATAGACGCTCCCGATGAGGCTAATGGGATGATAGTCACTAAGGTTGATGGGATCTTTCTTTTTAGGGATTAAGGTAACAAACGAGGCGTTGCAACCTTTTGAGAATTCACCTTTCTCCCAAAACCATGTGATAGCACTGATAACATCAACCTTAATAATGTCCCAAAATTTCTTATAAAATCTCAAGTTAAAACCATCCGGTCCCGGTGCCTTTGAACTACCACAATCATGTATGGCTTCAACAATCTCCGCTTCACTAAAGGGGACTTCTAACTGGTTAGCTTCATCACTTGACAATGTAGGATATACAAGATCTACCAGGCTCGGTCTACTACCCGTATGCTCCTCAAAACGGCTCTTAAAGTGATTAAAAGCCGCCTCTTTGATGTCACTTGGTTTTTCACACCAAATGCCATTAATGGAGAGGCCTCGAATATTGTTCTTGTTGTATCCCCTTTTGGTAACTGAATGGAAGTAACTAGTGTTTTCATCACCTTCAAGAATCAACGTACACGGGCTTTTTGTTTTAGCATACTGACTTTGATTTTTTCCCTTTGAAACCATTCTTTTCTAGCCTCCAACCATTGCTTCCTTTCGTCATCCGTGATCAGCCCCTTCTCGGCTTCAAGTTCAAGCGAATTTACGATTGATTTAAAAAATTCGATTTCACCCTCTAGATTACCAAATTTTTGGGTACTTGCAGATTTTAAGGCGAGTTTGGTATTATTCAGCTTGTTTCTTAACCGGCAGTCCATCCGCAACCCCCCCCCCCCAGTCCTCATCCCAAACCTTTTTGATAACCTGATCAATATCTTCAATATCAAGCCAATCATCGAAGATTTTTATAGGTTTCGGGCCAAAGTTCCTGTCATCATCTTCGAGTATAATAGGGCAGTGATCCGATTTATCCCGAGCCAAAGCAACCACCGATAAACATCTAAAAAGATTCTGAAAAGTCTCGCTTACAAGGTACCGGTCTTGCTTGTTGAATTTGAGTCCATCATCACTTACCCTGGTGAATAATCGGCCCCCCATAGGTATATCAATTAGCTTCGCATTATCGATGAATTCATTGAATAACTTTGCTCTGTTAGCAATAAATTGAGAATTGAAACGTTCATCCTCAGACCTAACTTCATTAAAGTCACCGCACACAATCCACGCTCCATTTATATCAGTGAGAACTAACTTGAGTAGTTGATCCCAAAATCTTTGTTTGTTGGGATCATCATGGGGGCCATAAACGTTGATAATACAAAATTCCACCCCGGTACTCTTCCAAATACCTCGAATACCAATGAAAAAATCAAACACGAATGAGTTAGTAACATCAAAGCAACTTGTATCCCAAACGATTAATTGACCCCCGGATTTACCGACCATCTCTTTCTGAAGAAAATTAATGTCATGGTTTCCCCATAAGCCCCGAACCCACTGTGAGTCAACCCTATGAAATTTTGTTTCTTGTAAAATAAGGAAATTTAACTTTTTGGATCGACACAGACCCTTCAACCAACCAACTTTGCTTTCTTTACCCACCCCAAAACTCCTGATATTGAGTGATAAAAACTTCATAATGACAGAAAAGTTAAACGAAAAAAGGAGACAGACCAGATGGACTTACTGGGTGGATTTCTCCACTCACCTTAACCCTAATTGATCTCCAAATTCTTTCAAACCATGATTCGAGACAGAGAAGGATGAATTACACGAAGAAGAAACTTGCCTATTATTAGTCGAGGTAGTACGAGATGTGGTAGGTTTGTTGGCACAGGAGGTACACGTCGATCTGATAGGACCCTTGCTCGATTGATCTTTCGTAGTTACACTTTTCACATTCAAGAACCTTGAGGATGTGTTCCATTTATGAAGCGTGGAGAAACAACAATCCTTTTTAATCGGCTCTTTATTTTTCTTGGAAATTGATTTGCGAACAGAGGGGTTTGGCTTCCTGGCATTGACGACATCACCTGACTTAGATGGGATAACATTGGGTTCGTATTCCTCCTTATTGTAGTTAGAGTCCAAATCCCCAATATTTATGGCCTGCACATCATCGTTGACAGCCTCTTTTGGATCAGGTTGCACGGGCCCAACATGCTCCAGAACAGGCCCAGCCGAGTCAGTGGGCTTACGTGTTGGTATTGGGACAGGAGAGCCTGCCTCGCCAAGCTTTAACTCACCCACTCTAATCGGGCTGAAACAATCATCATGACATTGGGCTGGCCCAACACCATGATCTTGGGCTAAATCCAAATTATCTTCCTTACTGCAGTTATTATTCGATAGAGTATCCCTAACCCTAGAGGGACGATTCTCATTGGAAGCTGGATTTTGAACAGACTCACCATCGAGATGACTTTTTGGGGAACCAGCCATATTACACTTTTTCACCCACGCGTTATCTTGGATACACCCGCCATCATTACTTTTGCCTAGGGACCTGTCAACACATTTATTGCAACTTGACTCTTCATCTTCAGCAACTTCAACGCTGATAGGAGTTTTCCGGTTAGGAGATTTCCGGTCAGAAGCTACCGGAGTCACCTTAATATTTTCGTTACCACCGTTTTGATGCACATCGCCAGGACAAATTGATTCATCATCAGACGAATCAAAGGTGTCGTCTACAAATTCGTCGTCTGAAAGATGATTATCTTCTACTCTAATATTGTCGCCACGATCTTTAGTATCGACCCACTTGTTAGTAGCTAATTCTGGTTCAAGTTGTATTGATCGATCCCTGTTCTCGGATACGGTAGCATGGAGATACACTAGATTATCAATAATCAGCTTAGCCGAACCATAAACAAAAGCCAAGTCCGTGTTGTGAATCAACACATGCCCAATAACTAGGTTTTGGTTTTGGTCTGTGATCGAGCAGTTTTCCATTTGGATAACCGTTCCCCATTTACCTGTAATTTCCCTAAACACATCTTCGTTCCAACAAGTGACTGGCACCCCCCTAATATCAAGCCAGACATATCTTCCAATACTATTCCAATAGTTAAGTCGTAACCGTTCCACTTTATTCCACCATTTTTTGATGGCATGTCCCTCCGTATCAATGATGTTGTCCACCAATCCTTTCGAGCAACAATGGATCAAAAGGTCCAAACCTCCCAAATACTTGATGGTGAAGTCTTCCAAACCCACCGCCTTACATAGTGGTTCGAATTGGTTAAGAAGATCAATGTTCTTGAGTTGGACAACAATACTTCTGTCCAAGAAAGAACCATCAATACAATCTACTTTCCTAATGTTGACCACCCTTTCATCTAACTCTTCTTCCACTTGTCGATGTGCACTTTTTTTCCTATTATTGTCCAGTTTCACTCTCGCATCTTCTTTGTTGTTGTTGATTTTGTATCTTAGGTCATTGCTAGGTGAACCGATGACCTCATTGAACCTTCTACCATTCGTGAAAGCATTAGAGCGAATAGATTTATTTCCCAGTCTATCTTCACCTCCCTGTTGATAGGGCTTGCTGGAGTCCTTTCTATCATAAGCTCTAAATACCCTAATCGGGTTTCCGTCGAATCTGATGGTTTCAAGTGAGGTAAGAAGTCTGCTTGTGTTAGTCACGTCACCAAACCTCACGAAAGCAAACCTTTTACCATTCTTGAGTCGCTTGTTGACCATGTAGATATCCTTTAAATTTCCATGGTGTTTGAAAACTCTCCACAAATCCTCCATATTCCAACAATCGGGATAATTGAAGAACATGAATGAAGTCCATTGATTCTTGATTAGTCTTGGAAAGTCGTTGTTGTATAGTCTCCCATTGAATCTTTCTTGCTTGAAATCGTTACCCGCCTTGTAGCTTGCATGCCTTGCACTCTCTCTCCTCACACTCTCTCACACACACCCCATTTTCATATAAATAGATAATTACAATAAAATTCTCTATACACTTAATTTATACTTATAACATAAAAATATAGGTAAAAAATAAATAGTAAAACTTTAAAGTATACAGAGTAATATAAAGTAAAGATAATCAATAATACTTTCATTTCACTCAAATTGAATTACACTGACGGTTATTACAAGAATATATACATTATTTCGCAACCAAACTAACTTCTAACAAACTACTAACCATAGTTAGTTAAGTTATAGAAAAGCCCCTCCTAGATCATCTATTTACACTGCAGTCCCTTAACTTTGTTAACTTTGGCATTCACTTGAGTTGATTGCTATAACAAAAGATCTCTTGTTTAGATTAGCTAGGTAAAAATTAAATTATCATATTGGTTTTGGAGTTTCTTAATGTCAGCGACGGAGCTTATGTAGGGCGGGGGTGCCATGGTCCCCCCAAAAAAATATGTCCTTAATAGCAAATTATATAGTTTTAGGGACTAGACATGGTAAATTTAAGTATTGGCTCCACCAACCTCGCTAGCATACTGCATACGATTTTGATTAAATTATTATGGCCCCCTCATTGTTGATGTTCAAGCTCCGTCGCTGCTTAATGTACATGTCTTCATAAACTGCATGGGTTTGTTGCAGGGAAAAAACATGGATCACTTGAAAATTCAATTGAGTGATATAGAGTTGGCCACCCAAATTTTTTCCGAGGTATGTAAAATTGGGTCAGGTGGATACGGTGCCGTATACAAAGCAGAGCTATATCATTTTGATGGAACAAGTTCATCCACAATCGAAGCTAAGATTGAAGATGAATTTCCTAAGAAACGTAGCACTGTAGCTATTAAACGCATCTTTCAGAGAGAAGACATGCAAGGTGAACAAGGGTTCTTAAGAGAAATTGAACTGCTTAGTAAGTGTAAGCATCCAAACATAGTCTCTCTTCTTGGTTATTGTGACAAAGATACTGAAATGATCCTCATTTATGAATTTGCTTCTAATGGAAGCCTTGAAAGTTATTTGGGAAACCCTAATAACCTGACAAATCTTAGTTGGGCTCAACGTATTCAAATAAGTATTGATATTGCACATGGATTGAGTTACTTACATACAAATGCAGAGGAAAAAGAAATCATAATACATCGTGATATGAAGAGTGCAAATGTTCTCTTGGATGGGAATTGAATGGCAAAGATTGCAGACTTTGGGCTCTCCAAGTTACGTGATGCAAATCAACAAGGTAGCACTGTCGTCACCGATCATGTTGCCGGGACAAGTTTGTACTTGGATCCAGAATATAACAAAACCGGTAAGCTGAAAAAAGCATCAGATATCTACTCTTTTGGTGTAGTCCTTTTTGAATTGCTATGTGGGAGATTGGCATATGATTCAATTTACTATGCCAACAATCGGACTGGGCTTCCATCAGTAATAGTAGGTCAATCCTTCGATATGGAAAGACTAAAGAAAATGGTGGATCCTAAAATAATGGAAGCTGATGCAAACATTTTAAAGATAACTGGTGGCGTCAATCAAGATTCTCTAGAAACGTTTATAACAATAGCGTACAAGTGTTTGGCAGAAACTCAAGCTCAGCGTCCACTAATGGAATTCGTTATAAAAGAACTTGAGAAATCACTCGAATATCAGGTAAGTTAACTATTATCAATATTAAAATTTAAATTTTATTTGTCTCCTCATATCAATAATCGCTAATCACTAGTAACTAGCTAGTATATCCAATGACGCAAATTAAGCATTTTATTTATGTGGTTGGAATCGTTATCGCATATAGAATGTAGTCATCATTTTTAACACATATATACATCACTATCATTTACCATTAAAATAATTATAATATAGAACCATAAATAATAAATAAATATAATAATACAAATAAATAATAATAAATAATAGGGATTATATACCAGGAGTCTACCCAAGTTTATCTTTGTATTTCTAGGCCACCTATCTTTAAAAATGGTTTTATAGGTCACCCAAGTTTATTTTTTCATGTTTATAGGTCACACGTATTTGAAAGCGATTATGCAGGTCATTCAAATTCGTATATTGTTGCGTACGTACCAAATATGGATAAAAGCTCATCAGAAAAATATAGAAAGTAACACAATTAACAAAGTTTTTCTTAGTTAACATTATTTATATTATTTATATGACGGTGAGTCGTTACCAAATACACAAGTATCCGTGTTTTTAATATTTTTCCAAAGAGTTTTTGATCGAATTTAGTATATATGTAACAACATACGAATTTGGATGACCTGCATAATCACATTCAAATATGGGTGGCTTACAAACACGAAAAGATAAACTTGGTTGGCCTACAAAATCATTTTCAAATATGGGTGGCCTAGAAACACAAAACGATAAACTTTGGTGGGCCTCCCAATACATGATCCCTATAAAAGAAGATAAACTAGATATCAAATTGATTACATTAATTGCACCTTAACTCTTTTTTCCCCCACTTAACTCTATAACCTCTTATGCATATAAACTCATCAATCAATTATAGATTTTAAATCAAATGTTTAGATAAAAGGGGTTTTACTTATTTAGTAGTATATGTTTTATCATTATACTCCACTATGTGTTAATTTTAGTGGACTATAGCTTTCACATGGTGGGGCCCAGTATCAAAGGTACGGGTATCACTGAGCTACTAGCTCATTGAGAACTCGAGAGCTACTAGCCTAGCGGTATCAAGGAAACTCATCTACTTCGAAGTTATGAGTCCGAGTCCCATCGTGGACAAAAAAGGTGTGTGTGTGTGTGTGTGTGTGCTGTTAAAAAAATAGTACTATCATTTAACAACAAAACGAATGTTGGAGAAAATTAAACTAGAGATTAGGATTTAGCTATGATACCATGAAAGTTACGGAGTATTATGTTTCCGTTATGACTTTGTTCGATAATGTAAGTAGTGTATATATAGAATTAACTACAAAACCCGAAGCCCAATTGACTAGTGGGTTGAGCCTACTACTCCTATACACATATTAGTAGTTAATTACAACATCTTATTACTCAACCAATATGTTGTCCATGTCAAAATGTACAATGTCCAATAAGGAAACAAGCCAAACTACAAAGAAAGAAAGTGATATAATACATAACTACAATCATAATCAAAACATATATGATCTCAATATACTACCAAAATACAAAGGAATAGAACAAAACAGACTCACTCTCATGTCACAAATTCACATAAGTTCTGTCGGTTCTCTCCTTAAATTAGTTATGTCTAGATCCTATCACTATATATATATATATATATATATATATATATATATATATATATATATATATATGGTAAGGTTCAATACAGAACCAAAAAGCTACAGAACTAACTAATGTGCACGGATTTACACTTGTGCACATTAAAAAAGTTCTGTATTGAACTTTTGGCTATATATATATATATATATAATGTATAGCTGAAGATGATAGTGATATGGCCGAAACGGACGGTTTAGTTTATGCGGTGTCGTTAGGTCGCAAGGCGTCAGAACCGGCTTATCAAGAGAGAGCAATTGTTTTAAATTTATATTTAGCGGGGCCTAAATCGTACTACTCCTTATTATGAGTAAGGGAAGTATGACCTAGAGTCGTATTTTTGAGATATCAGTAGAATCGAACCTATAAGTAAAGCTTAAGATAATCCTAAAGTAAAGGAGTAGTGGTTGTTACCTAATTTTGGGTTTTCTAATTTATAAGATAAAATAAAGTAAATGCGATAAAATTTGTAATTTAGATAAGGTTAAAACAAGTGCATACTATGATTTCATCAGTTACGTTGCCGAGATTATGGAATGCTGGCTCATGAATAGGTAGTGACCTTTTAATCATTACACTAGTCCTAAATGCCCCTGTCATAAGACATGTCACTGGGTAATGCGTTAGGCTTGAAGATTCTGAATAGACAGCAACGTCCCTTACCCCCGACGCCCATGCAGTCTGACTATAGGCGTACACGTTCAGACGGCTCATCCAATTGAGTGACTCGGTTGGGTGTCGTCTTAACATTCCATAAAGGTCTAAACTTTCTTAAGCATAATAGAATACAGGGTTTGCCATATCCGAGAGACTTGAAGTGTTTTGATGCTTTCGTTAATGATTGGGTTTAAAAGAGAGTTAGACCTTAAAAGAGTTCAACCATAAAGAACACCATGGCCAAGTCGGGTTTGACTTCCATGAACACATTATGGTGCAGTGTACTAATCAACACTAACCGGGTTCCATGGCCTTACTTAGCAGTTCCTTAATTAACTAAGAATCCCTCAAGCGGTGTGCAATGCTCGAGACTGCGTTATGGTGCAGTGTACTAATCAACACTAACCGGGTTCCACGACCTTACTTAGCAGAGGTACAGCTTACAACAACCGTTGTGCTACAGCGTGCACGTACGAAGTTTATATGCTTGGTGACTACACTAGCATGGTCTAGGATCGACAATGTACTATGGGTCAAGTCAGATGTTTCACTACGAAAGAGTCCTCAGTCGAAATCCAAGGCTCGGTGGACTTACTACAACCGGTGTGCCTCAGTCAAACTTACGATGTATCCGATAGACTTCTCTTACCAAGGGGTGACACATATAGTGTACTCTGAATCGGGGTTAGCGACTTCCCAATAACAGAGCGGATAACTACGTTCTATTAGTTGGAAAAGCGATTGAGTTTAAAGCATAATCAGAAAACATCTCGACAGCATACACAAACCATAACATTATTCAGGCATTATAACTGACTACATCATAGCATACACTAAAGATAACTACTCGCTAATCATGGCCACAATATCACAAAGCATAATAATGAAAAACATTATATAAAGACAAAAGATAGAAGTACCAATAGATTAAACGAGTTCTGAATACAAAAGTGACAACTTCAAACTCCATACCGCTCCTAATACAATCTTCGGCGTTCTTCTCCGGGTACTAGGTTTCTCGCACGGAGTCGAAGACCTTGAAAGTATGACTAATATTGTAGAAAGAGAGAAAAAGAAGTGAATTGAAGTGTGTGTTAGAATGGATGACAAAGACCCTTTAAATAGAAGTGAAATTGGCCTGCAAACGGCTGGCTGGCCGTTTGGCAGGCCGTTTGCCTAGTGGCCCGTTTCTTATGCCCGTTTGCCTTGGCCGTGTGGCAAGCCATTTTCCATAGTGGCAGGCCGTTTGGCAAGCCGTTTGGCCTGCACTGGTTTGCTGAATTCACTGGATCGTAACTTGATTTCCTTGATCGTAGCTTGGTTTCTTGTCTTTCACCGTTTTTGCTATAGAATCTTCGTTTTAGCTCCGATTCTCTTGATTCTTTTTGCACTGTATTTGTAATCACTTCAACTTCAATTTTAACTGATAAAGCGGGTATTTTGGCGATAAAGCTTGGAACTTTGTTGTTCTTTGCGCCTCAATACCGAGGTGAAAACGTGACTTTTTAGCCGATATCAAATATCCCACACTTAGACTTTGCTTGTCCTCAAGAAAACTCCTCGTTTTTACTTTAAGAAATCTTTTCGGAGTTTCTTTTCTAATAGCCTAAGCGGTTTGCTTTTATTATAAGAGCGAAAAATAAGGTGAGTCATTCCATGTTAGGGTTGAAACTATATCTGAAAGAATGCGAGGAGGTTACATGACTTAGGCTGGCTTTCACGGGTCACTCATATCACACAAGTGTTTAGGGTTTCCTACAGATCTAAGAAATGAATTCACTCATAGCCAGTCATGTTGCACCCATTGTCATAGGCTTGATAAAGACTCAAATCCTTGCTACTAATGTGAAAACGGTAGTATCCATAGCTTCTAGGTCATTTGTCATTGATGGAAAGGAATTTTGGAGTGGTGGTGAAGTTGTTTTAAGGGGGTGAGAAAGGGTAATACAGTCTTTTAAAGACTTTTATTCGGGATTTCAGAAAACATAAGATAAATAGGAGTGCTGATACTTTTTGAGAAGCACTCTTGAACTTTTTCTCCTTTGGAGTGATAGGCGTTTGTGGTCGAGTTCTTCTTCGGCGTTTCTCTTTATAAGTTCTGCTCATTTTCTTATAACTTTGAAAATACATTGTTTTTTTTTTTGGGAGATTTTATCTCGAGAAACTTTCTGCCGGTAAACTTTTTCAAGACCTTTGCCGTGATACTTGAGAGGTTTATAACATCGGGTTTTCGGAAGAAATCTCATTTTCTGGATTTTTCGAGTGATAATAAAGATGATGTGGATGAATTGGTGTGGTAGAAGTGGTGGTGGTGTGGAAGGCTTATTTTGACAAATGGCTAGCTCTTCTGATTATACACGAATCACATTTCGTTACTTGGAAATGCAGATCTAGAGCAAGTTCTGATTCTGAGCACAGACATCGGCACTCTCAACGGAAAATAGCGAAGCATTAAAGATGAATGCTGGTCTTATTTGGGTGCCTCACCATAATCAATTTAGGTAGATAATGCCTAGTCATGCAATGCTCTATTAGAGATTCGGTTCATCCCAACAAGATTTCTACCTTACTTAAGCCTTATTTTTATTTACAAACGTTTTAGGTTTTCGAAAATACTTTTTCGGAAAGGTTTTCTCTTGTTAAAAATTTGAAATTTGGCTTAAGAGTTCGGAATCTTTGTAATGGGTTATTTTAATATAGCATAAAAAGATTATACCAACATCACACACTTCGACGAACATTGTCCCCAATGTTCCTAGTGCATCCCACACTTAGTGATAAGCTAGGATGTGGCATAATTGAAATTTGAGCTAGTAACGGGAAGAAAGGAGTACCCCTAGCGGATGAAGACATGTCTTTTCAACAATCTTGGAAGTTACGTCCTTTATTGATCGGCTCATTTGTCATCCTTTATTCTTCTACTCTACTTTATTGCACGGGTTACCTCCTGATAAGCGCTTTTGTTTAAGGTCGTTGGCTCGACCGTAATGATGCCTAAAAAGCAGACATTTCCCTCTGGTAGTTGTAATCGTGGTCTTCTCGAGGGAATGTGAGTCTTGGTGGATAAATCCTGAGAAAGTGTCGGACCAAAAGTGGTAGTAGATCCGGTATTTTTCTTGAAGATCTTCTGAAAAATAGGTAATGTGCGGTTTCGGCTCGTGACAAATCCTGAAGTCCGATGAGAATATGATCCATGGCTCTGCTGATTGACCCATGAATGTCAATCATCGAGGCAGTGCTGGTGGTGATTATCTCTCTGATAGGATGTTCATTTCGGAGGTCTTCAAATAATGTCAGAAATTGTATCTTCAGTATCTCAAAATCTTCTGACCGGTGTTCTCCACAGTAGGAGTAGGAATCTGTAGCCTTGCACAAATTTGTCAAGAGGCGAATCTGAAAAGAAGTGAAAAGCAGCCCTGACCCAAGCATTAATGTCACCGTCTTTGAGTATATCTCCCGACATCCAGCTTTGAATGTGAAACTAGGATCCGTGGATTCGTGGAAGATACGTGTTATCTGCTTCGTAACGTAGGTGGCAATGTTGACTCGGTCTGGTGCAAGGTGTGAGAATGGATTGTTGCGTCTCCCTTCTTGTGCTACTACGTCTTGCAACTCTTTGATAATCAGATCAGCGTGGTGATCAATTATTACGTAGATCACTAGCCTCTCTGGTGTGCTTTTGAAATTATCTCTTTCTAAAAGAGCGAAGAGGCTGTGAATATCTTCGATCATTTGCAAATCAGAGTGATAAGTTGAGCGTCCGGTGAAAAGATCCATATGCTTCCGGATGAGAGTCAGTAGTGCTCGTTGATTTGCTGAGAACGGAAGTGCAGATCCGGCTAAGGCGTTGTAAACCTTAGAGTAAATGATCTTATGATCTCTACAAAATCTTGTCTCGAGAATAGTGTGAACCACTGAATTGTGCTCTCGTTGCCTTTCTTCGTGGTAGATATGATCGTGAAGAGTATTGATAATGAAATGTCCCGTTCTTATTGATTAAAAACGTTCCATATTAATTGATTTCGTTGCGAGGTTTTGACCTCTATATGAGACGTTTTTCAAAGACTGCATTCATTTTAAAACAAACCATAACCTTTATTTCATCAATAAAGGTTTAAAAAGCTTTACGTAGATTATCAAATAATGATAATCTAAAATATCCTGTTTACACACGACCATTACATAATGGTTTACAATACAAATAAGTTACAACAAAATAAGTTTCTTGAATGCAGTTTTTACACAATATCATACAAGCATGGACTCCAAATCTCGTCCTTATTTAAGTATGCGACAGCGGAAGCTCTTAATAATCACGAAGTCCAATATTCGGATATATTGAGTCAAAATAATTTCTTAACCCATTGCGTAAAATAGCATTTGGGTTTCCCGCAATATATGCGTCAAAGTAAACACATCGTAACTTATGGATTTCCCAATGTGATATCCCCCATCTTTCGAATGAAAGCCTTTTATAAACCAAGGCATTCTTGGAACGTTCTTCGAATGTCTTACAAACTGATCTCGCCTTAAATAGTTGTGCCGAAGAATTCTGACCGACTCTAGACAAGATTTCATCAATCATGTCTCCGGGTAGGTCTCTTAAAATATTGGGTTGTCTATCCATTTTGTGTTTTTATACTGTAAAATAGACAAGAGTTAGATTCATAAAAAAATACTTATTAATACAAGCAATTTTTACATATATCATAAAGCATAAGCACACTATATTACATATATTACACCACACGAATACAACTATCTTATTCCGACTCGCTCGTTTCTTCTTCTTCGGTTTTGGTTCGTTTTGCCAAGTTTCTAGGGATATATGATGTTCCCCTAATACGATCCGTCGTTTTCCACATTGGTTTAGAAAAACCTGGTGGTTTAGAGGTTCCCGGGTCATTGTTACAACTTAAGGACTTCGGGGGTTGACGATACATATAAAGTTCATCGGAGTTGGAATTAGATTTCTCTATTTTTATGCCCTTTCCCTTATTATTTTCTTTTGCCTTTTTAAATTCAGTTGGGGTAATTTCTATAACATCATCGGAATTCTCGTCGGAATCCGATTCATCGGAGAATTGGTAATCCTCCCAATATTTTGCTTCCTTGGCGGAAACACCATTGACCATAATTAACCTTGGTCGGTTGGTTGAGGATTTTCTTTTACTTAACCGTTTTATTATTTCCCCCACCGGTTCTATTTCTTCATCCGGTTCCGATTCTTCTTCCGGTTCCGACTCTTCTTCCGGTTCCTCTTCGGGAACTTGTGAATCAGTCCACGAATCATTCCAATTTACATTTGACTCTTCATTATTATTAGGTGAGTCAATGGGACTTGTTCTAGAGGTAGACATCTATCACACAATATCAAACATGTTAAGAGATTAATATATCACATAATATATACATGTTAATAATATATAGTTTCCAACAAAAATGTTAAGCAATCATTTTTAAAGAAAACACGGTCGAAGTCCAGACTCACTAATGCATCCTAACAAACTCGATAAGACACACTAATGCAAATTTTCTGGTTCTCTAAGACCAACGCTCGGATACCAACTGAAATGTCCCGTTCTTATTGATTAAAAACGTTCCATATTAATTGATTTCGTTGCGAGGTTTTGACCTCTATATGAGACGTTTTTCAAAGACTGCATTCATTTTAAAACAAACCATAACCTTTATTTCATCAATAAAGTTTTAAAAAGCTTTACGTAGATTATCAAATAATGATAATCTAAAATATCCTGTTTACACACGACCATTACATAATGGTTTACAATACAAATATGTTACAACAAAATAAGTTTCTTGAATGCAGTTTTTACACAATATCATACAAGCATGGACTCCAAATCTCGTCCTTATTTAAGTATGCGACAGCGGAAGCTCTTAATAATCACCTGAGAATAAACATGCTTAAAACGTCAACAAAAATGTTGGTGAGTTATAGGTTTAACCTATATATATCAAATCATAATAATAGACCACAAGATTTCATATTTCAATACACATCCCATACATAGAGATAAAAATCATTCATATGGTGAACACCTGGTAACCGACATTAACAAGATGCATATATAAGAATATCCCCATCATTCCGGGACACCCTTCGGATATGATATAAATTTCGAAGTACTAAAGCATCCGGTACTTTGGATGGGGTTTGTTAGGCCCAATAGATCTATCTTTAGGATTCGCGTCAATTAGGGTGTCTGTTCCCTAATTCTTAGATTACCAGACTTAATAAAAAGGGGCATATTCGATTTCGGTAATTCAACCATAGAATGTAGTTTCACGTACTTGTGTCTATTTTGTAAATCATTTATAAAACCTGCATGTATTCTCATCCCAAAAATATTAGATTTTAAAAGTGGGAATATAACTCACTTTCACAGATTTTTACTTCGTCGGGAAGTAATACTTGGCCACTGGTTGATTCACGAACCTATAACAATATATACATATATATCAAAGTATGTTCAAAATATATTTACAATACTTTTAATACATTTTGATGTTTTAAGTTTATTAAGTCAGCTGTCCTCGTTAGTAACCTACAACTAGTTTCCACAGTTAGATGTACAGAAATAAATCGATAAATATTATCTTGAATCAATCCACGACCCAGTGTATACGTATCTCAGTATTGATCACAACTCAAACTATATATATTTTGGAATCAACCTCAACCCTGTATAGCTAACTCCAACATTCACATATAGAGTGTCTATGGTTGTTCCGAAATATATATAGATGTGTCGACATGATAGGTCGAAATATTGTATACGTGTCTATGGTATCTCAAGATTACATAATATACAATACAAGTTGATTAAGTTATGGTTGGAATAGATTTGTTACCAATTTTCACGTAGCTAAAATGAGAAAAATTATCCAATCTTGTTTTACCCATAACTTCTTCATTTTAAATCCGTTTTGAATGAATCAAATTGCTATGGTTTCATATTGAACTCTATTTTATGAATCTAAACAGAAAAAAGTATAGGTTTATAGTCGGAAAAATAAGTTACAAGTCGTTTTTGTAAAGGTAGTCATTTCAGTCGAAAGAACGACGTCTAGATGACCATTTTAGAAAACATACTTCCACTTTGAGTTTAACCATAATTTTTGGATATAGTTTCATGTTCATAATAAAAATCATTTTCCTAGAATAACAACTTTTAAATCAAATTTTATCATAGTTTTTAATTAACTAACCCAAAACAGCCCGCGGTGTTACTACGACGGCGTATATCCAGTTTTATGGTGTTTATCGTGTTTCCAGGTTTTAAATCATTAAGTTAGCATATCATATAGATATAGAACATGTGTTTAGTTGATTTTAAAAGTAAAGTTAGAAGGATTAACTTTTGTTTGCGAACAAGTTTAGAATTAACTAAACTATGTTCTAGTGATTACAAGTTTAAACCTTCGAATAAGATAGCTTTATATGTATGAATCGAATGATGTTATGAACATCATTACTACCTTAAGTTCCTTGGATAAACCTACTGGAAAAGAGAAAAATGGATCTAGCTTCAACGGATCCTTGGATGGCTCGAAGTTCTTGAAGCAGAATCATGACACGAAAACAAGTTCAAGTAAGATCATCACTTGAAATAAGATTGTTATAGTTATAGAAATTGAACCAAAGTTTGAATATGATTATTACCTTGTATTAGAATAATAACCTACTGTAAGAAACAAAGATTTCTTGAGGTTGGATGATCACCTTACAAGATTGAAAGTGAGCTAGCAAACTTGAAAGTATTCTTGATTTTATGTAACTAGAACTTGTAGAATTTATGAAGAATACTTAGAACTTGAAGATAGAACTTGAGAGAGATCAATTAGATGAAGAAAATTGAAGAATGAAAGTGTTTGTAGGTGTTTTTGGTCGTTGGTGTATGGATTAGATATAAAGGATATGTAATTTTGTATTCATGTAAATAAGTCATGAATGATTACTCATATTTTGTAATTTTATGAGATTTCATGCTAGTTGCCAAATGATGGTTCCCACATGTGTTAGGTGACTCACATGGGCTGCTAAGAGTTGATCATTGGAGTGTATATACCAATAGTACATACATCTAAAAGCTGTGTATTGTACGAGTACGAATACGGGTGCATACGAGTAGAATTGTTGATGAAACTGAACGAGGATGTAATTGTAAGCATTTTTGTTAAGTAGAAGTATTTTGATAAGTGTCTTGAAGTCTTTCAAAAGTGTATGAATACATATTAAAACACTACATGTATATACATTTTAACTGAGTCGTTAAGTCATCGTTAGTCGTTACATGTAAATGTTGTTTTGAAACCTTTAGGTTAACGATCTTGTTGAATGTTGTTAACCCATTGTTTATTATAACAAATGAGATGTTAAATTGTTATATTATCATGATATTATGATATATAATATATCTTAGTATGATATATATACAGTTAAATGTCGTTACAACGATAATCGTTACATATATGTCTCGTTTCGAAATCATTAAGTTAGTAGTCTTATTTTTAAATATGTATTTCATTGTTAATACACTTAATAATATATTTACTTATCATTTAACATAATTAACCAAGTGTATCAATATCTTAATATGATTCATATGTACCTAGTAAGACGTTGTTATAACGATAATCGTTATATATATCGTTTTCGAGTTTCTTAAATTAATAGTCTCATTTTTATGTATATAACTCATTGTTAAAATACCTAATGAGATACACACTTATAATAAAATCATGTTAACTATATATATAACCATATATATGTCATCGTATAGTTTGTACAAGTTTTAACGTTCGTGAATCACCAGTCAACTTGGGTGGTCAATTGTCTATATGAAACCTATTTCAATTAATCAAGTCTTAACAAGTTTGATTGCTTAACATGTTGGAAACATTTAATCATGTAAATATCAATCTCAATTAATATATATAAACATGGAAAAGTTCGGGTCACTACAGATAAAGTCTTGAATGCGCCCTTCTAAGATTTCAACATTATCGTCTTCTCTCTGTAGATAGAGGTTGTAACTGTAGTGACCCGAACTTTTCCATGTTTATATATATTAATTGAGATTGATATTTACATGATTAAATGTTTCCAACATGTTAAGCAATCAAACTTGTTAAGACTTGATTAATTGAAATATGTTTCATATAGACAATTGACCACCCAAGTTGACCGGTGATTCACGAACGTTAAAACTTGTAAAAACTATATGATGACATATATATGATGACATATTAGAGTGTTAAATTAACCCAGGGTTCCCTTGATCAAACAAACACAATAATCAATTGAGAGCAAACATGTAAACATGAACAAGCATGGATCTTTTAATCAAAACCAAATTAACATGGATAAAATCCTTGATAAATCAAATAAACATCCAAAACCTCGGTTATTAGTCTAGACAAACATTAAATAATTAGCCAACAATCATGGCTATTACCAAAATCACAATCAAAATAAAAGATGAATTCATTGTTTGAAACAAAGAGATAAACCTAATAGATGAGTGAATCTTGAGTGATGAATGAATCGAAGCACGTTCCCGTAATGATTGAAGCATTAGAATGATTTTGGGATTCCCCAAAAAACACCTTTTTTCGTCTAAAAGCTGCTGCAATTCGTCTGGGAATAAGATATGACCATTAGGGTAAAAATTCGTGCTTTAAATACCCAAATTCTGAAGCCGGCTGAAGATGGAGCGGCGCTCCAAATGTTGAGCGGCGCTCAATGTGCCAAAGACCTGATCTGTGGAACTTTTAAAACTCTCGACCTAATTTTCACGCCTAATGGAGCGGCGCTCCATGTTTCTGAGCGGCGCTCCAAGCCTCATTTGCTGAATCTGAAGCTGAAAACTCACTAATTCCAACCGAACTCGAACCGAACCAACATCTTTCACTCGTTTGCATAGAAAATCACTAAAACCATCACATAACTTCAAATTTCATCTTCTTGGTCTTATAACTCGAACTTTCATAACATTATCAAAATAAATGCCAAATCGTATCCGAAAGGACTAAAATGTGATCGATATCGCTAAGGAAAATGTGTATAAAATATGCGATATCAAACACGTTCGGTTATCCTAACGGTCGAATCCTTTATACGTCTAAACAAACAGTTCCTTAATTAACTAAGAATCACTCAAGCGGGGTGCAATGCTCGAGACCGCGTTATGGTGCAGTGTACTAATCAACATTAACCGGGTTCCATGGCCTTACTTAGCAGAGGTACAGCTTACAACAACCGTTGTGCTTCAGCATGCACGTACAAATTTTATATGCTTGGTGACTACACTAGCATAGTCTAGGATCGACAATGTACTAGGGGTCAAGTCAGATGTTTCACTACGAAAGAGTCCTCAGTCAGAATCCAAGGCTCGGTGGACTTACTACAACCGGTGTGCCTTAGTCAAACTTACGTTGTATCCGATAGACTTCTCTTACCAAGGAGTGACACAGATAGTGTACTCTGAATCAAGGTTCGCGACTTCCCAATAACAGAGCCGATAACTACGTTCTATTAGTTGGAAAATCGATTGAGTTTAAAGCATAATCGGAAAACATCTCAACAACATACACAAACCATAACATTATTCAGGCATTATAAGTGACTACATCATAGCATACACTAAAGATAACTACTCGCTAATCATGACAACAATATCACAAAGCATAATAATGGAAAACATTATATAAAGACAAAGGATAGAAGTACTAGTAGATTAAACGAGTTCCGAATACAAAAGTGACAACTTCAAACTCCAGACCGCTCCTAATACAATCTTCGGCGTTCTTCTCCGGGTATTAGGTTTCCCGAACGGAGTCGAAGACCTTGAACGTATGACTAATATTGTAGAAAGAGAGAGAAAGAATAATTTCAAGTGTGTGTTGGAATGGATGACAAAGACCCTTTAAATAGAAGTGAAATTGGCCTGCAAACGGCTGGCAGGCCGTTTGGCAGGCCGTTTGCCTGGTGGCCCGTTTCTTGTGCCCGTTTGCCTTGGCCGTGTGGCAAGCCGTTTTCCATAGTGGCAGGCCGTTTGGCAAGCCGTTTGGCCTGTCCTGGTTTGCTGAATTCACTGGGTCGTAACTCGATTTCCTTGATCGTAGCTTGGTTTCTTGTCTTTCACAGTTTTTGCTCTAGAATCTTCGTTTTAGCTCCGATTCTCTTGATTCTTTTTGCACCGTCTTTGTAATCACTTGATCTTCAATTTTAAGCGACAAAGCTGGTATTTTGGCGATAAAGCTTGGAACTCTGTTGTTCTTTGGGCCTCAATACCGGGGTGAAAACGTGACTTTTTAACCGATATCAAATAGTTTAACGAAAACATTATTTACAGAAAAGCAGTAAGGACAACTTCCAAATGTCCTTTAATGAGATAATATCAGCCACCAAAAACTTCAGTGAATACAATTGCCTTGGATCTGGAAGATGTTGGAAGTTATACGAAGGAAAAGCTTTTGGTGATGATGGATGCAGCACCATTTTGGTAAAGCGGTGGAATAACAAATACGATCCAAAGCATCATAATGAGTTTTTGACAGAGCTTGAAGTTTTTTTCAAGTATAAGCAAGAATCTATCATCGGTCTTGGAGGCTATTGTAACGAAATGGATGAAAAAATCATTGTTTATGAGCACGGATATAATAGAAGACTCAACAAGCATTTGGATGATGTCAATCTTACATGGACAAAACGCCTAAAGATAGGCATAGATGTTGCAAAAGGACTGGATTCTTTACATACAGGTTGTGCAAAGAAAAATCATGTGATGATACATAGAGACATAAAAAGTGCCAGTATTTTATTAAATAGTGATTTCAGGGCTAAAATTGCTAATTTGGAGCTGTGCATAAAATTTTGGGAATATGAGAAAGTTGAAAGTTACAAGGGAGATCATGCTTACAGCTCAGTGGGTTATAATGACCCACAAATTAATGGTTATTTAGATAAAGATTCAGATATATATTCATTAGGTGTTGTTCTAATAGAGATGATGTGCGGCAGATTGGCATTTGCTAAACGTCATAAGCAGTCTTTAGGTCCTTTGTCAAAACTTCACTATGTTGAAAAAGGAAACCTTGACGCTATGATTTTTGAAGGTATAAAAGAACAAATTATGTCAGAGTCACTTATCACTTTTCAAGCGATCGCCCTTCAATGCTTAAATTCTGATGGAAAGACTCGGCCATCAGCAAATGAGGTGGTGGTACAGCTTAATAAGGCACTCGAATTCCAAGTAAGTTTTCATTTATGTATTTATTATGTATATAACAAATAAAAAAAAACAAAATTCAGTTGATCAATCATATTGAATTGTAGTTATTCGATTAATCATCAACCATTAATCATACATATATAGGAGGATATTGAAATATGGGGACTCAAGCTGCCCAAAGATTATAAGGAAATAATAAAGATGTCAACAACCCCTGATATATACTCTACCAAAACGAGGAAGGAGCTTTATCAGATTTTCCACAAAGGAATTCTTCTTCAACAAGGCAAACTGGTAACTGATATATCTCATGCTCATATTATTAATCTCATTAAACCTTAATTATCCATAGAGTGTCATCCAACTGGTAGCCCACAAAATCGGGTCTGACTGTTTTGGTGTCATGTGAGATTTGATACAAAGATGTTCCCGCCCCATATTAAAACTAAAAGATGTAAAAACAATGTTTACATTTAAGTACTCTAAGCGATAATGAAGTTCCATTTGATATAATCTGTTTTCTCTTTTGTGCACAGTGGTTTTTTCTAAGCGATAATGAAGAAAGAAATGAAATCGTATCCGCAAGAATGTTTTCTTATAAAAATCATAAATTGCATAAGTGGAGATCTGTTCACAAGTCAAGGTTCCTCTCTCTCTTTTTTTCGACAACTTTCTCATAAAAAGTGTCGTTAGAACACCTTATCCTAACTAGCACATCGATCTCTAAAATGAGACTTTTAACGTTATTTACTTGCAGGTTTCAAAGAGTCGTGAAGATGTTCGATGTTTCACATCTAAATATTCAAATCAAAATAAAACCTCAATTCTTATCCCAGAATGTTATTTATGGAGCTTCTCTCGTATTCAAATATTATGATCCAAGAATAATTTCATTTCAACCAATGTATGTGAACCTTAAGTACAAAATGGGGGGCAAAACCTTGAATGCATATTTTGCAACATGGAGAAAGGATGAATGGATGATGATAGAACTTAGTCGTTTCTTATATGACGACAAATATACTGATTTTGAAGTTCAGTTGGACAGCTTTTCGCGATGTTATTGTTTGAGTGGTGCAATCATTATTGAAGGCATCGAGTTTCGAGCCATCAATGATGTGAGTTTTAAGGTACTAACCTCTTTCTTGTCTCTTGATTTTTTGTCGTAGTTACCGTGACATACATAGAAATTACTTTCCTCGATCCCAAATTTTGAGTTGTTTGTCTATTTATAATAAAATGAGTTAAAGTTCCTTTATACCGTTAATGTATTCAGGTAAGACAATATGATAGATAAAAAGTAAGGGGCAAAACAAAAAAGTAAATAATTACACATATTATTTAAATTGTCTGTTTTGTTGACAATTAGATTGGAACGGATGGGGCATATTGTTTAGGTCTCTTTTGATCATTAGACATCCATTACGACTTAAATAATCAAGATTGTATTATAATCTCTCTATACAACATATTTCGCTCTTTTGTTGGTTTGATTTTTTTGAATTTTTACATTATGAGTATGTCGGGTGGATGATAATAAGTAGATGAACAAATCTTTTAACACCTACTACGATGACTTAAGAATAAAATTATAATGTGTTTATGGAAGTAAAAAACGACTCCTTGTTGTACCACAATGATAAGTCAATCTTTAAATGTACAGTTGTTTGCACAAAGCGAAGCCAAATTGAAGAAATCGCACACGCTTCCAGCAAAGAAAGTTTTGTTGGATTCTGCTGATGTGAAGTGTTTCACATGGAAATCTCTTTCCGAATCCAGGTTAAATATGCTTTATTAAACAAACTGATGAGAAGGCGACATTTTTAATCTCATATTCTTAAAGTCAAAAGGTTGTCGTATAGAGGTTTATGCTCACTGTAACTTAATTATGATTATGTGTAGATTTACAGAGGTGGCTGAGCTTCTATCAAACCAAGTCTTTCGGATTAAATGCAAGTTTGAAAATCAAGCATTGTCGCCAAACACAACTTACACATGTTATCTCATTTTCACGCTTGCAGAAAAATGTCAGGGCCTGCAGTGTCCAGTGAGAATACGTGACGTACTCCTAGTGAAAAACAAGGAGACCAAGTTTGTGTATTTCAGAACCCCAACGTCAGTAAATTTACACGATATTACAAAGATTCCACAGCAGAGAGATGATGGACTGAGCGAAGTTATTGTGTGGGAATTCAACTCGAACAAGGTAAAAGGTGATCACATTCCTATGCATTTGAAACTGATATCTTATGAAGGAAATATGCGTGGTCTTAATGTATATGGAATCGAGTTTCGACCTGTATGAGCTATCGCCAGCAAACTCATATTTTATCATGTTCATAAGATTCAACATTAGTGATGAGAGCTATATATATGTAATCCTGCATCTCTTGTATATATGCTTATAGTTCACCAGAACCTTAAATTGCTGCCACACAAACAGTTCGCACGTGTGTAGAACAAGGGCGTTACATTTTATACTGTGAATTAGGATGGTATGCAGTAACCACAAATTATTATCAATAGTTATTTATATTTATAAGTATATTTCTAAAGGTGGAGCCCTAATATGATTAGTAAACTTCTAATTCGGATTTCGTGTGTCTAGAATAAGGGCATCGTCAATAGCACCTATCACCTATCACCTATGATCATAAAATGTCTTGATCTTCTGATTCCGTTTTTTAAAGCATTTTGACCTTCGATTCTTCCATGGCAGATGATTGTTTAAGTAACATGTCATCAACATACAACAATAAGATTATGTAAGAAGACTTGAATTTCTTCAAGTAGCAACAGTGATCCGCTTCACATATTAAGAAACCAATCTTCTTCATAAACTCGTCAAACTTCAAGTACCATTGCCGAGGTGCTTGCTTCAACCCATACAAACTTTTCTTTAGCTTACAAACCCACTTCTCTTTACCCTTTACCTCAAAGCCCTCGGGTTGCTTCATGTAGATCTCTTCAACAAGATCACCATGTAAGAATGCAGTTTTTACATCTAGTTGCTCAAGATGTAAGTCTTCGGATGCAACCATAGAAAGTACCAAACGGATAGTAGTCATTTTAACTACCGGTGAAAATATCTCTTTGTAGTCAACCCCTTCCTTTTGTTGAAAGCCTTTGACTACCAAACGAGCCTTGTACCTTTTCTTGCTATCCATCTCATTCTTGATTCTATATACCCATTTGCTTTGCAATGCCCTTTTATCATGAGGTAACTTCACTAGTGACCAAGTCTTGTTCTTCTCAAGTGATCCCATCTCTTCTTTCATGGCAAGTTCCCATTGTATGGATTCTTTTGTTTTTCTTGCCTCAAAGTAACTTTCGGGTTCACCATTCTCGGTATAGAGCAAGTAGTTTGATGATGGAGAATACCTAGGATTAGGTTTGGGCACTCTAGTCGAGCGTCTTGGTGTAGGAGTAACCGGAATGGTTGGACCGGTTTCATTTGTGTCCTCCTCATCACTAGAACTCGCACTATGTTCGGAATCATCACCGCTTTCCGAATCATCCCCATCATTAGCATTTTTCGACGCCTCACCGTTATTTGGCAATTCATTGTTCCCCGTACTCCCACTAGAACCTGCAAGATCATCAATAGAAACATCGTCAAAAGTAACTTGACTCGGTTTAGGACTCCCCGTTTCCGGTTTGCCATAGACCGAATCTTCATCAAAAGTAACATCTCGCGAACGAATTACTTTTCTAGCTTCGTTGTCCCAACAACGATAGCCCATTTCATCCGACCCGTAGCCTATGAAAGTACACTTCTTTGACTTAGCTTCAAGCTTGTCTTTATCCGCATCTTTGGTCTTCACATATGCATTACACCCAAAGATCCTAAGGTGACCATAACTCACCTTCTTACCTTGCCATTCTTCCTCGGGAATTCGTAAACCCAACGGTGTTGAGGGTCCCCTATTTATCAAATAAGCCGCCGTTTTAACCGCATCCGCCCAACACATTTTAGGCAAACCGGCATGTAGTCTCATACTCTTAGCCCTTTCATTTAACGTACGATTCATACGTTCGGCGACCCCATTGTGTTGCGGTGTCTCCGGTACCGTTTTCAACATTCTAATACCGAGCTTTGCACAATGGTCTTTAAACTCAAGACTACCATATTCCCCTCCATTATCCGACTTCAAGCTCTTGACTTTCAAGTTAGTTTCATTTTCTACCATAACTTTCCACTTCACAAAAGTATTAAATACATCGGATTTAGCTTTAAGAAAATAAACCCATACCTTTCGAGTGGAGTCGTCAATGAAGGTGACATAATAGCGAGAACCTCAATGTGATTCTACATTGGTTGGACCAAACACATCCGTATGAACGAGCTCCAATTTCTCCAACTTAGGTGCATTCCCTGATTTCCCAAAGGTCACCTTCTTTTGCTTCCCATATACACATGGTTCGCAAAACCCAAGTTCTACCTTTTTCAAATCCGGAATTCTCCCACTCGAAACAAGCATCTTCATACCCTTCTCACTCATATGCCCGAGTCTTCGGTACCATAGAGTTGATTCGGACACAACATTAATCGTAGCAACCACCGTGTCTTCATCAAACACTTCAACCATATAAAGAGTTCCCCTTTTATGTCCACGAGCCACAATACTACTACCCTTAACCACCTTCCATTGGCGGTTTTCAAAAGTAACTGCGTTACCTTCATCATCTAATTGACCAACCGAAATAAATTTCCTTTTCAATTTAGGAATGTACCTTACGTTCTTCAAAGTCCAATTAGAACCAAGAGTAGTCTTCAAAACAACATCTCCAATGCCCTCTATGTTGAGTTGCTTGTTGTCCGCCAATCTCACCTTGCCTTGATATGAACGAAAATTCTTCATCATGCTTTTGATATGAGTAGCATGAAACGAAGCTCCCGAATCCAAAATCCAAGACTCCATAGAATTTTCAACACTACACAAAAGTGCGTCATCACTTTCCCCTTCGGCTAAGTTTACACCTTTCGCGGAACCATTTTTGCAATTCCTTTGAAAGTGCCCCTTTTGATTGCAACCCCAACAAGTAACTTCACTTCTATCCTTCGATGAATTCCTCTTCTTAGACTTCTTCCTACCCTTCTTCTCACCGCGTTCAAATTTTCTACCACGGTTGTCGGTACTTAACAAAGAACCGGATGTCGATTCTCTCGAGTTTCTTCTACGAGTATCTTCACCAAGAATCAAATCACTTATAGCTTCAAACGCTAGCTTAGTAGTTCCCGTAGAGCTACTAACCGCGGTAACCGTACCCGACCAACTTTCCGGTAATGATGAAAGCAAGATAAGTGCTTTTAGTTCATCATCAAACTTAATCTCTACCGATTCAAGTCTTGAAACGATATTATTAAATTCATTGATATGATCCGTTGCACTCGTACCTTCCTTCATCTTAGTATTAAACAATTGACGCATGAGAAATACCTTATTTGCAGCTGTAGGTTTCTCATACATGTTAGAGAGTGCTTTCAAGCAAGCAAACGTCGTCTTCTCATTCACAACGTTGTATGCAACGTTCTTAGCAAGTGAAAGACGAATAGCACCCAAAGCTTGACGATCCAAAAGCGTCCAATCGGCATCGTCCATGCTTTCGGGTTTGGTCTCTAACAAGGGTTGGTGCAGCTTCTTTTGATACAAGTAATCTTCAATTTGCATCTTCCAAAAGCCAAAGTCTCTCCCATCGAATCGGTCGATTCTAAACTTCCCATCTTCGGCCATCGTTCCCTTAACGAAACCTTGTGCTCTAGATACCAGTTGTTAGGATATTAGGACCCAAACAACGCTAGTAATTCTACAAGACTACTAGCCGAGTAGTGATTCTATCAAGATCACTCAAACCCACTTAATGAACGAAAGATAATAAATGCGTAAATGTAAGAACGACACAAGATATAACGTGGTTATATGCAATCGGTGTGATTGCTTTAGTCCACGGACCAACTAGAGAGTGTTTATTACTGAGAATCTGTATTTGGTGTGTTACAATTGCATACAATGAGTTCTATATATAGGAGAAAACAAGAACACCATGACAACTAGCTAGGAATCTTCATCATGACAAGTAATCATCTTGTTTACCAACTAGCCATGCTTTCCACCTTGTAATGGCATGATCACAGCCCTAATTTTAGGTGTAAAGTGATTAACTTTGCACCTAAAGTGAAAGGAGGCCAAAGCATGCTCGGATGTAAAGGTTGCAACTTGCCAACTTGCTGCCAGACACCAGATGCGCCGCATCTGATGTGTGATGCGCCGCATCACTTGCTTTTCACGTTCCAGATTCATGTACCAGCACTCGATGCGCCGCATCGAGATGGTGATGCGCCGCATCTGACCCCTGATGCGCCATATCAGCTCAATGCTCCGCATCAATAAATCTCGGACTATTTTGCTCGATGAATGCGCCGCATCCATGTCAAGATGCGCCGCATTTGACTGCTTCACGCTTCCCGAAATCTGCAAAATCCGTGCAAGTGTTGGAACAGTTTTTTTTTTTTTTCTCGTTTTGTATAAATGTCTCCATAATCTAACAAATCTCCCACTTGGAGACTTTGAACAAAACTCCAATCATATCAATGAATTAACCAAGAACATTAAACCACCTTCGATTACCGCCAAATACCATTTGGGACACGCACGCTCAACACATTCTTCGGATGAGTAGACTTTCGATAAAAGGTCTTCAATACTACTTGTTAAACTTGTAACACCATTCAATATTTAGGATAGTTTCAATATTAAGAGTGTACTGTTCGTGATTAAGGGTATTATTGTGCGAGTGCAAGGGTGTTGTTATTGTAATTTTCTACCGTTTGAAGTTAATGAAAGTGAAGGTTTTCGTAAGTATATCCTATTAAAATTATCGTTATCAATTTTTATCGTTATTATTATGTTTGTATATTTATATTTTTATGTTTACCCTAGTATAATGAGTAGCTAAATTTCCATAGTGTTTGCTTAGATGTAGAGCCCCTAGTGAAATGGATTGTTATCATTTGTAAAAATTAAAATGTAACTTAAGTATTTTTAACATTGAGCCTAATTAAAAGAACCATTATTATGTATTTAGATATTTAACCCTTGTCACTTAATTTATTAGATTCAAATAACGAAAGTTATTTTATTTATATAAATTAAGCTTCAACACTAATAGTGATTTAGACGAACTTATGAATAATTTATTAACACTAAATTAGAAATAAAGTTCGGTGGTTTGGGTAATATTATTAGGTATATAATAGTGAAATTATAAAAAGGGAAACCGTTATGATTTGGGTTTTGGCGAAAGTCAAAACTAGATTGGGTCTCAATTTAAATGCTTGGGAATAGTAACTATCTAAATAAGATCAAATAAAAATTAGATTTAATTTAGCTAGTTGAAACTTTATATATTCGAAAGAAAAATATAAAGTTTTATACTAAAACATTTTAATAGGGCTTAATTTTAAAACAATCCATGGATCTAGAGGTGAAACATTTAAGTGAACACTACCATTTATATATTGCAAATATTTATTATTATTATTTTTACGTATTAATATTAAGCTGAAATTAAAATTATAACTCAAATATACTTCAGTTTAAATGTACTGATTTGTCACATTAAATATAACCTACGCGGATCGTGTACATTTCCACACGAAACGCGTATACTCAAATTATACGCGGGACGCGTACGTATAAAAATAACACTGTTATGAAATTAGTTAATTCCAAGTTTTAATTAAATCTTTTATTATTATTTTAAAGTAATTAATTTACAATTAGTTTAATTATTATAATTAGCTTTAATCCACCTTTAATTTAATTAAAACTTATTATTTAGTTAATTTAAGTTAATTTGTATTTTATTTTATTGTTTAAAATAAATTCTTAATCATTTAGTTTTATAAAAAAAATTATTGTTATACTTATTACCATTTAATAAAATATTTCTATCACAAATAATATAGTTCAATTAGTTCACTTTTAAGTTAATAATTATAAATCATGTAATCTTGTAATTTTAATTAATAAGTAGTTCAATTAAATTAAGATTAAGTTATATTTCATTATTATTATGCTAAATATAAATTCCTAATCCAAAACCCCCTTTAAATAAGTTTAACTTCAAAGACTATTAAAAACCATTAAACACTCCATCTCCCTGTGGAACGAATCAGATTTACCTATAAAACTAAACTACGCGGATAGGACTAGTTGCCTATATATGTGTGAAATCAACCTGAATTCATTAAAATACCACATATACAATAAAACAATTCGTGTAACAAAATAACTCAAATCCGTTCATAAATAAAGGTATAGTTTCATCACATCAACTTTTTGGCGCCGCTGCCGGGGAGTTGGCAGTTAAATAAATAGATAATTTTTTTGATTCGTAGTAGTAGTTGGATTTGTACGTGGACTGGGTTATTGGAGCCAAACAGTACTCAATTATATGGGGACCAAACGAATCCTGCCCCTCTGCTGCATCTTTTGGCTATTCGAAACGTGAGCAAAATCAGAAGGAAAATCTGTTTGTTTAAAGGTTTTTATCATTGTTTTTATGTTATTTGATCCTTTTAAGGAATTCAATTCTTAGAAAAACTTTTTCTGTTGTGATTTCATAATAGAAATTAATGCATGAATTTACGTTTTTCCAACACTGAATTAACTCCTTCATATCCTGAACCCGAAAGGGAATTTCACGAACGTTTAAGAGCTCAAGAAGTAGAGTCTCTCGCTAAGGATTTAGAATCACTTTCATTGGATTCTAAATCTGAACCAGTTATTCAACCAATCATAGAGCCAGTTATTAAAGAATAAGAAGAAGAGATGGCTGCTACAAATCAAACGATGGATGCATTAATGAAGGCAACAAGAACAGGTCAAGGTCACGCAATTATTCAACCTACGATGACTGATGGCTTTGAAATAAAAGGTCAATTCCTCCACATGGTGACTAATACATGCCAATTCGGTGGAGCTCCAAATGAGGATGCTAACGAGCATCTTCGTAAGTTTGTAAGCATTTGCAAGTTATTCAAAATCAAAGATGTCTCCGACGAAGTCGCATGTTTAAAAATCTTTCCATGGTCGTTAAAGGATGATGCAAGAGATTGGCTAGACTCATTACCAGAAGGTTATATCGAAGACTGGAATGATATGATGGAAAATTTTTGTCAGAATTCTTCCCTGCTTCAAAAGCAGCAAAATTGCAAAGTGATATAAATCACTTCAAGCAAAAGTCTAACGAGACTCTTTATGAAGCTTGGACCCGATTCAATAAAATGCTTAGGGTATGTCCTCAACACTGGTTGAATACATTCCAAAAGGTCCAAATATTCTATAAAGGAGTCAATGTGGCTACTCGAAAGGATATAGATGTTGCAGCAGGAGGATCAATCATGAAGAAAACGTCCGAAGAAGCCCACACAATCATTGCTGATATAGCAGCACATTCTCATAATTGGCATCAAGAGATGGAATTTTTTAGATCATCAACCGTTGCTAGTATTGAAGGCAACGATGAAATCGCTGCTTTAAAAGTTCAAATGGTAAATCAAGCAAGGCAAATTGAGAAGGTAACCAAGGAAATGCATGCTATTAGGGTAGGGTGTGAATTGTGTCAAGGTCCTCACCTTACTAGAGATTGTGATCAAACAACGATGGAAGAGCAAGCAAATTTCTTAGGTTACTTGCGAAAAGGTGAAATGAATTTCAACGATTTCCCGGCGGTTGAAGTAATGAACCAGAAATATCCTCCAATTAATAGCTACCAAGTAGGAGGACCTTCAGGTTTAAACAATAATTACCAAGGAGGAAATCCGGTTTACCAATATAACCGAAATTTCTCAAATCAAAATCAAAGAAGTGCACCACCGGGTTACAATCACCTAAACAACCGAAATCAACCTCAACGAAATTACCAAAATAATTTCTAACACAATCAACCACAAGCACCTATACAACCATAACCCGAGAAGAAAACCGGTTTAGAAGATCTTTTGGGAGATTTTATGGTTAAGCACGAGCAAACTACGGAACTTCAAACTCAGCAAATTCGAAATCAACAAGCTACGATACAGAATTTAGAAAGAGATGTTGAAAGGATCTCACAGTTACTATCAGAGAGACCACCAGGCACTCTCCCCTCAAATACTCAAGTGAATCCCAACAACAATCAAACAAGGAATCAGCATGTAAATGCTATAACTACTAGAAGTGGTTTAACTATTAACCCGAAAACTAGTAAGTCCTCAGAAGTTCCTTTGTCTCCTTCTATTTTACAAGTACCCGTTGATATAGATGAGCATGTTGAGAAAGAACAAGAGAAAGATGATCCACCGGAGATCATATCGAAGAAAAGTGAAGAACCACCAGTGAAGGTGCACAAGACACCTATTCCATACCCAAAGGCATTAAAGAAAGACAAGCTCGTTAGCCAATATCAGAAATTTGCAGATATGATCAAGCAAATTAGCATTAACATGCCACTCGCGGAAGTTCTTAGGGGTATGCCAAATTATGGAAGGTTTATCAAGGATCTCATAGCCGATAAAGGTAAATATGAAGAAGTTTCAACCAAATTCCTCAATGAGGAATGCTCAGCAATTTTGCAAAAGCAAAAGATACCACCGAAACTCGGAGATCCTGGTAGTTTCATTATTCCGTGTCTGATGGGAGATTCAGTAATGTACGATGCATTAGCTGACTTAGGCAAAAGTATCAATCTTATGCCACACTCCTTGTACTTAAAACTAAACCTAGGTGATCTAAAACCAACTAGGATGTGTATACGCCTAGCCGATAGAACTTTTAACTATCCTATTGGTATTGCCGAAAACCTACCAGTTAAAGTTAATCACTTAATCTTTCCTGCCGATTTTGTTGTCCTTGAAATGGAAGAAGATAGTAAGGTTCCCCTAATTCTAGGGTGACCTTTTCTAAATACCGCCGACGCGATTGTGCGTGTTAAAGATAAAAAAACTTAGTCTAGGTGTAGGGGAAGATAGAGTTACCTTAAACATAGATAAAGCTATGAAACAACCTATCTCCTCCGATGACGAATGTTATAAAGTAGACATTGTTGATTGTTGTGTTGAAAAAGAATTGCAAGAATTACTAAATGTAGACACCTCGAACTTCACCCCAATGAGTGAAAGTGATGAATTTGATGTAGAGCTTGAACTTGACGAATTGTTGAAAGTAGTCATCGATGAAGATGACGTTGAGGAAGAAATTCCTAAGGAAGATGAACCCTTTGAAGAAATTACCGATGGTAATAGGTTCCAGATAAAATCTTCCTTGGAAGAACCACCAACCTTGGAACTTAAAGAACTCCCGAAACATTTGGAGTATGCTTATCTCCAAGGTACATCAAAATTACCTGTTATAATTTCATCAAAACTATCCGATAACGAAAAGAGTAGGTTAATGTCCGTTTTAAAAACTCACAAGAAAGCAATTGCTTGGAAAACAGCCGATATTCCAGGGATTAACCCCGCTTATTGTACTCATAAGATTCTAATGGAAGAAGATTTTAAACCCGTGGTACAAAGACAACGAAGGTTAAACCCTAACATGAAAGAAGTTGTCAAAAAGGAGGTTATCAAGTTACTTGATGCCGGGTTAATATACCGTATATCCGATAGCCCATGGGTTAGTCCTGTTCAAGTAGTGTCCAAGAAAGGAGGTACAACTGTCGCCCTTAATGATAAGAATGAACTCGTTCCTACAAGAACAGTCACTGGCTGGAGAGTCAGTATAGACTACCGTCGTTTAAACGACGCCACAAGGAAAGATCATTTCCCACTTCCTTATATTGACCAAATGCTAATGTTTAGCGGGAAAAGAGTACTATTGTTTCCTTGATGGATTCTCCGGTTATTTTCAAATTCCCATTGATCCAAAAGACCAAGACAAGACAACTTTTACTTGTCCGTTTGGTACCTTCGCATACCGACGAATGCCGTTCGGATTATGCAACGCGCCAGGCACCTTTCAAAGGTGTATGATGGCAATCTTTCACGATATGATAGAAGGAAGTATGGAAGTCTTTATGGATGATTTCTCTGTTTTTGGAGACTCCTTCGATTCATGCCTTTCAAACCTCGAACGAATGTTAATTCGTTGTGAGGAATCAAATCTTGTTTTAAATTGGGAAAAATGCCACTTCATGGTGAAGGAAGGCATTGTTTTAGGACACAAGATTTCTCGAGATGGAATGGAAGTAGACAAAGCTAAGATCGATGTAATCTCAAAGCTTCCTCCTCCAACTAATGTTAAAGGAATTCGTAGTTTCTTAGGTCATGTGGGATTCTATCGACGATTCATAAAGGACTTTTCCAAAATCGCTCTACCCATGACTAAACTTCTTGAGAAAGATAGTACATTTGACTTCAATGACGAATGCTTACAAGCTTTCTCCATTATAAAAGATAAACTTACGAATGCACCTATCATAGTATCTCCCGATTGGTCCAAACCATTTGAACTAATGTGTGATGCTAGTGACTTTGCACTAGGATTCGTTTTAGGACAACGCCAAGATAACAAATTTCAACCAATATATTATGCAAGTAAAATATTAACAGGAGCATAATTCAACTATACGACTACAGAAAAAGAACTCCTTGCAATTGTATTTGCTTTTGATAAGTTTAGATCATATCTTGTGTTATCCAAAAAGATTGTTTTCACCGATCATTCAGCCCTAAAGTACTTGTTCAAGAAACAAGATGCAAAACCTAGATTGATACGTTGGATTCTTCTCTTACAAGAATTTGATATAGAAATCAAGGATAAAAAGGGTGCTGAAAATCTCGCTGCTGATCACTTGTCTCGTCTTGAGAATCCCGACCTAGAAAAACTAGATGAGTCAGTTATTCATGACACTTTTCCCGATGAGTTTCTAATGAGAATAGAAACCGAATTTGAAATTCCATGGTTTGCAGATTTTGCAAACTACCTCGCTGCAGGAGTATTAATTAAAAACCAAACGTACCAGCAAAAGAAGAAATTCTTTGCTGACTTAAAGTTTTACTTCTGGGAAAACCCTAATCTTTTTCAAATAGGAGCGGATCAAGTTATCCGCCGATGCGTATATGGTAAAGAAGCTCAACAAATATTGGAGCACTGTCATCAAGGCCCAGATGGTGGTCATTTCGGACCAAGCTATACAGCTAAGAAGGTCTTTGACTCAGGTTTTTATTGGCCAACCATTTTCAAAGATGCACACCACATGGTTAAAACATGTGATGCATGTCAAAGATCTGGTAACATCTCAAAAAGGGACGAAATGCCACAAAAAGGCATTCTTGTGTGTGAAGTATTATTTGGGGTATTGACTTCATGGGTCCATTTCCCGCATCGAATAAATGCAAATACATCCTTGTGGCAGTTGACTACATTTCTAAATTGGCCGAAGCAAAAGCTTTACCCACAAATGATGCCCATGTTATTGTGAACTTCCTAAAAAACCTATTTTCACGTTTTGGGATTCCAAAAGCATTAATCAGTGATCGTGGAACCCATTTTACAAATTAATTACTCGAGAAAGTACTTAAAAAGTACGGAGTTAATCATCGTTTCTCAACTTCTTACCACCCTCAAACGAGTGGCCAAGTTGAAAACACAAATCGAGGTCTTAAACGAATTTTAGAAAGAACGGTTAAAAATAATCCTAAAATCTGGCATCGAAAGTTAGATGATGCGCTTTGGGCATTTAGAACTGCATTCAAAACGCCCATTGGTACTACACCTTTCCGATTAATTTATGGTAAGGCGTGTCATCTACCTGTCGAAGTTGAACACAAGGCATATTGGGCTCTAAGAGAATGTAACACCGACCTTGTGGAAGCCTGAGAGAACCGATTCTTACAACTTAATGAATTAGACGTTAAGACTACAAGCTTATGAAAACTCTAAAACATACAAAGAGAAAACTAAGAGATGGCACGATGCACGATTAAAAGAAAGAAAAGAATTCGAACAAGGGGATAAAGTATTAGTTTTCCAATCACGTTTTAAGTTTTCACCTGGGAAACTTAGATCCCGGTGGACTGGACCATATATAATAAAACAGGTTTTTCCATCTGGATATGCAGAGTTATATAGCAAAGACGGTGGAACTTTCAAGGTGAACGGTCATCGACTCAAGTTATACTTTGACGGAATCAACACTACGGAAAGAGATGAAATCACATTCTACCCTAAGGACAAGTAAATTTGGGGTAACTTTAAGGTTTTCAACTCCATTCTCGATCTTTAGTTTTATCTTTAAGAGTGGGGTTTGTTCGGTCTTTCCCTAGCAGACACTAAAGAACTAGTCTTCTCCCTCCATTCTACCTTTTTATTTTTCTTTTCGTTTTTATTTATTGTTTATTTTCAAGATGCGCAATCAATATGTCTACAACCACTTCTTTTTGATGTGCGATAATATTTTACCGAGAGATGTGGTATTAGATATAAAGAGAAGATGCGATCAGGCGAGAAAAGAAATAAGACAAGAACTTAATGAGAAAAATTATGCAAAAGGCAAATCAAAATTAGCTAAGAAGCGTCGAGCGCATCATTTGGGCAAGTGAGTAAAATGTGGAAAACCGACTCATTACGGAAATTGCCCAAAGAACCAAACGGACTCTAATTACGAGTACGTAACTTTGTGCCGAGAAGGGCCTTTTAAATATTCAAGGGAAAACCTCTTAAACCAACGAGGTTATGCCTACGAAGCCATGGGGGCGAAATGGTACGACTCTATTATGAGGCGAGTCAACGCGGTTTCACCATCTAAATCTTTTTCTCGCCAATTGTGTTTGTGCATTTATTTTTGTGTGTTTATGTTTTGGTGTGTTTTAGTTTATTTTTGTTTGATGTGTGTTTTAAAAGGTATACCATTTAAAATTGATAAACCTTGAGTTTAACCTGTTTTCATTGAAAACGATAATGTTAAGTGTAATAACTGAATTGTCGTTCTTCAAATTGCACGAAATTTATTGTTGGATTCATAAGATATCTTTTAAATAGTAAACCACAAAAACAAAAGAAAAATTATTTCTACTAAAAACTACTAAAAAAATATACTTTTTTATCAATAACCGTAAAAATATATAACTTATAAACTTTGTCGTGGGTAATGATAGGTGTAACAACCGAGATTATCTCTACCTAGTTGATAGGAAACAAAGTTTTAAGTTTGAAAATTAATTGGTTTGAAAGTATATATATATATATATATATATATATATATATATATATATATATATATATATATATATATAAAATAGAGTGTATTTTAAATTCATTTAATTTTTATTTTTCATGTACTTGTTTTAAAATTTTAAAATATTAATTTTCTTTTAATTTTAAAAATTGAAAAAGAAAAATAGAGTGTTTTGTTTTATTTCTAAGTTTTTTCAAAAAATATTAAAAACTTTAACTTTTAATGAATTAAATTTTATAAATTGAATTTAAAATTTATAAACGGATAAAGACTAGGTATAACAACCGAAATTTCCGTTACAACAAATATAAATTTATAAAAGATATTTTAAAATTTTGATTATTTATAAGTTGAAAAAAAAAAAACCTAACACTTACGCGAAACGTGTGGTAACCCACGAGAAACGCGTATAATTGAAAACTACGCAGAACGCGTAGTTCTACGCGAAACGCGTAACTAGAAAATCAGAAAATCATATATGATCGATCTCAGCTTTCCTCCACACTTTATTTTTTTTTTCTCTTCCTCTTTTCTGTTTGCTGTGGACGAAGGAGAAACCCAAAAACCACAAAAATCACTCCCAAAATTTAAATAAACACTCTCAATCTCCTCCAATTCATCCATCTTTCAACATGCCTAGATTGGTAAGGGTCCTAAACCCATTTTTACAACTTGTTCTTCAACTTTTTTATTAATTATTTTTATAGCTTTAATCCGAATTAATGCATGTTATTATTGAATTTTGCTTGATTATTGCTATATCTATGTTGTTAGTATGATATTAAACCCGATTAGCATGAGAATTTAATGTTTAATTGATTATTTTAAAGTTAGGGTTTATACATATTGGGGAAAATTGATCAATTGCTATTGAAGTGTGTTATTTTGATTATAATTAGCTATTTTTTTAACTGTTTTGATGGTAGTTAGAACCTTTGAACATGAGTTTGATTTTTTTCTGTGATTTTTATTTTTAGTCTAAATTTGATAATTTTTGTTATTGACATGAATCAAGTATAAATTGTAATGATGCTAAGGATTATTTGGAGGTTGAAATGCACGCAATGTGATTGAATTGAATTATATATGCTTAGTTCATTGAATGTTTCCACCTGTGAATTAAACTTTGTTTATGAAACTTGATTTATGATTATGAATTTTTTAGTTTATTTGTGTTTGTTTTAATTTTTAGAAGTAATACTTTAACTGTTGTTGAAATATTGGTTCTTGTGGTGTTGAAAACAAGCTTGTATGTTGAATATGGATTCCTTGCTAATATTAACATACCCAATTGGGACGACTTTCTTGTTTTAAAATGTTATGCAGGGATTATTTAGAATGAGAGCTGTAAACCAACAGCAAGAAGAGGAACAAGTAACACCACAAATGGAACAACAACTCCAAACCTTACACCCGAACCTGAGATTCCCTAATGATTTACCTCAACGGGTGTAAAATGTTAAGGACTTACTTTCTCTGATCCATAGAAACACCTCTCCGGTATATGTTGTGGACTGGGCTCCCTTAGGACACCCAGTCAACTTAGATACACAAATAAGGGAATTTTAAACCAAAGTTTCACAAACGAATTTGGGGTGAATTTAGTTTTTAATGATTTTGAGAGATTGTTTAGTTTAAATAGTCCTGTATATAGAGAATGGTGCTTAGAATTCTATTCTACTGTTAGAATGAGCATACACCCAGAAACTATCGATGATACTAATTTTCTACAGTTTAGGCTGGGTGGGGTAGATAGAAGAATGTCCCTAAGCAACGTGACTAACGCGTTGGGGATTTACACCATCGAGGAGATGTTGACTCTCGGTTTTAGGGAGTATATTTTTACTGTGGCTAGGTATACAGGTAATTATGATTCTGGGAGAGTTTGGCAATCTTTTACCCGTAGAAATAGATATGAGGCTGGCCAAGAATCATACCTAAAGATCACTGATGTTCGGTTTAGAATAATTCATAAATTTATAGCGAACATAATAAACCAAAGGTCATTTGGTAATACAGATAAAATTAATTATATTGACCTTTGGTATTTAGATGTGATCAGAGATAGGGATACTTTTGTTAGTATACCCTATGGAGTTGCCTACTTCTTAGCTCATGTAGGTAAGGTGCTAGAGGATCAAGTGACATGCTGGGGGGTCACTATATCACTTGTTTAGGAAATTGGTTCGGACTCGACCCGAGTGAATCAGAACCTCCAATCATACCGGTAGATCAATCCGTTAGAACTTTAGGATTGGATGTATTTAAAACTGCAAAGCTATACAAGTGAGGGGTGGGGTAATTAGTTTAAGACGACAAGAAGTTGTTGCTCCCGCTCCTATGGAGGAAGATGATGAACCTGAGCGAGATACTAGGAGAAGACGAAGACATAGTTCATCTAATGTAGGTACTTCTGATTTCGATATGTTACAAAATTCGTTTAATTCATTGAGTTTAGATGTAAGGAACTCGTATGAAAATTGGGGACAGAGATCAGAAAACCAGTACACTAGTTTGTCTCGGAAATTAGGGGACATTAGGGGTAGCCAACTAGCTCAGGGTAATATTTTAGAAAACATCCGATATGATCAAAGGGGCCAGGGAGCACTGTGACAACCCGGAAATTTCCGACCAAATTTAAACTTAATCTTTATATTAATTCCGACATGATAAGTAAAGTCTGTAATATTGAATCTCAAAAACTTGGAACGGCGTTCATATAAACAATTACCCTTTTGACTGTGCCCGACGATTCACGAACACTCGTTTATAAATAAATATGTAAATATATAAATATATATATATATATATATATATATATGTGTGTGTGTGTGTGTGTGTGTGTGTGTGTGTTTGTGTGTGTGTGTGTGTGTGTATATGAATTTGTATTAATGTAATATTAATTAATCCTGTGATTTAAAGATGTAAAGTAATTTACAAAATAATAAGATATTATTAAAATATATGTATATATATATATATACATATATATATATATATATATATACATATACATATATATATATATATATATATACATATATACACACACACACACACACACACATATATATATATATATATATATATATATATATATATATATATATATATATATATATATATATATATATATGAATTCTGTACACAATTAATAATATATGTATGTGTAATATATCTAATGTATATAAAAATCAAATATTCAAATGTGTTATTATAAAGTATTACATAACTAATAAAATGTAATATTATTATATTAAATTTAATTATGAGTTAGAATATAATTATTATATCACTTCCATTATTAATATTGATACCAGTATTACCAATAGTAGTAATTTAATATATAGTGTATATATATATATATATGAGATTTGATAGGAATAAATTGTTATATCAATATTAATATTATTACTTTCATTATTATTATTAATATTATTAATTGTATTATTAATATTATTATATAAAAATGGAAACATGTAACATGTTAATATTAGTATTATTATTAGATATTATCAATTAGAATTAGTATTATAAGTTATCAATATTATCATCATTATTAGTATAAAATAATAATAATATGATTTATAATTATTATCATTAATAACATTCTTATTAACAATTATTGTTATCATTATTATTATTAATATTATTATTAGTATGATAATATTAATAGTATTATTATTTATTATATCATTTTCATGTAGATTATATCATTATTATTAGTATTCTGAATATTAATAATATATAATTATATCTATAAATAAATACATATTTATATAACAGCTAGTAATTATATAACAGATAAATAAATAAACTCAGATGTATTACTTACTGATATATACGATATTGGTACAGCAAGTAATAGGTAAACATCACAATCAATTTAGCCTAATTGCTGTTCCTAATTGGTATTATATCTCCTACAGATTCGAATTCCATACAGCTAAACAACAAATTCTGTTAACAATTGTTATCGACTCTTATTTTTATTTTATTTTTATGTACGAGCGATTTCAATTGGACATAAATCAATCCCATTACAAATGATAAGTAATTCACTCACTCTGTACTTCTTCAATATATCCAAACTATCAATTCTACAGCTTTGATTCAGGGAATTGTTAACAGAAAAATCGAAGTTTCAGTCGCCATTTTTGTTTTTTTTATAAATTCACCAAAACCTTGAATTCGAACCTCATTTCAAATTCTATAAATGCAAAGATGTTAGAAAGCTTTCACTTAAACTCTGTAAAAGTTCAGTTGCCAATTTTTCTTATTGATTACAAATTTTCGAAGTCAAACTTAAATTTCAAAAGTCAACCGTCATGTTCTCAAAGAAATTTGAATTAATGTTTGTGTTCCAGGTTAAATTGACGATTCCAGTAGATTCTATGAATGATTTTAAACTTAATTCGTGTTGTAACAATTGTCTAAAACTTCCTTAAAATCGAAATCAATTTTTTATTTTTATTTTTACCCATCGACGAACAGTAGGTAGTGTTCCTGTCTATTTTTCTTTTATTTTTTTACGAACTGCAACAGCAGTTTTGTTTTAATTTTTTTTGTATTTGTTTTCATTATCCAGTTAAGTTTATTTATTTCTGATTATGGTTAAGAATCAAAATCTTTAATTTTGATGTTTGATTTGATTTTAGTCAAATGAAATTTTGTTGAAAAAGATGAAGGGGTTCAAACTAAGTAATACGGGTTATCTAAATTAGTCTAGGGAAATAAGTTAGGAAAACGGATACAGCAGGATGGTTAAGAGTGTTGATGAGTGAGCGAGAGGTCTCGGGTTCGAGCCCGGCTTGGTGCAATCTTTTTAAAACTGACTCCTAAGGTAGTTTTATACTTTTAAAAATTATTATTATTATTATTGTTATGTTATTATTGTTGTTGTTATTATTATGAGTATTATTATTAGTATTTCTAATATATGGTTGATATACTTAAGTAATATAGTTATAACTACTAATATTATCATAATTATAAGTATTAAAGTTATTATTATTATTATTTTTATAAGTGTGACTAATTACTAACGTCATTACTATTATTTTTATAATTTTAGTATTAATATCCTTATTATGATTACGATTATTATTATAATGAACCTAATAAAATTAATTACCATATTGATTAATATTAAAACTAGTATCATTATAAATATTAGAATTATCATTATAAACATAAGTATTATTAATAATATCATTAGTAGTAATAAAATGGTTAAAATTATTATTATTATTAAGTATTAAGTAGTATTATCAAAATGATTATTACCCTCATTACTAAATTTTTCATTTTATTAAAAACTAGACAAAATTGCACCGGGGGTCCCTGTGGTATGTTCGAAATAACAAGTGGAGTCCAAAAGAATTTTTTCACCTTGGGGGGTCACTGTGGTTTGCAATAGTTTCACCGGGGGTCCAACACTCTAACGTCTGTCTAAATCTAACGTTTTTGGACCTCACGTGACTTGCACATGAGGGTAATTTCGTCTTTTTAATTCTTGTTACCCTTTTTAAGTCTTACCTGCACCATTTCTTTTTCTCTCTTTCCAAAACCCCACAAAATCTTCATCTCTTCTCCCATCTCTCAAAATTGTTCCTCAATTCTTATAAAATTAAAATTCATGTCTTATATGAAATATATATTATAAATATAAATATAAATTCAGTAACATGGGTAGGGTTATGAATCATATTGCAAATGGAGAGTCATACTCCAATACATCCTCAAAGATCCGTAACACAAATGAAATTAAATCAAAGATTATTGATGGCTGTTAGAAAACAATCTATTCTTCTTCCTTTTTCCCTCATTTGTAGTCTCTCTACTCGGTTACCATGAACCTCAAATTCAGAAATCAACTGTAACTCGGAAGGGAACCGTTAACGGAATTTGTGAACGATGCGTGTGAGACGGCGTTTAGCGGCGGAGACAGAAGCAGTGGAGGTGGAGCTCGGGTGATTTACGAACAGAGCTCAGATCTATTTGCGAACAGAGCTTGGGTGATTAAAGTTTGTTTTGTTTTGATAATTACTCACCGCCATACATGATTGTGTGGAAAAAATCAATCTTTAGGTGAAGTATCAATCAAATCTATTTAGGTGAAGTATCAATCAGATTATAATGATTTTTACATTTAGATATTTGTATTCGTTGATGATGATGGAATTGTTGATTATTTTGTTATGTATTGTAGTTCATGTTTGTTAATGGTGTGCAATTTGTTTTGCAAAAGAAAATTAAAGAAAACAAAAGGTTTTATTGCCATCTTCTCAATTAAATCTACTGATGCTTTATTTGTGTGTAAGAGAGATAGGTGAGGTGAAATTGTCACAAAAAATGGTGGTGTTGGGGTAATTAATTAAAATATTGCAGGTGATGTTATTAAAAGGAGAATGAAGAAGATGTGAACATGATTTGCAAGAAGATAGTTAAGCAGGTTAATTACCATTTGTAAAACATTAATTAAAATATTGCAGGTGATGTTATTAGTGCAAGATTTTTTTATTTTATTTTTTTTTGTTTAAAGTAGAGAAAAGGATAAAAAGACGAAATTACCCTCATGTGCAAGTCATGTGAGGTCCAAAAACGTTAGATTTAGACAGATGTTAGAGTGTTGGACCCCCGGTGAAACTATTGCAAACCACAGTGACCCCTCAAGGTGAAAAAATTCTTTTGGACTCCACTTGTTATTTCGAACATACCACAGGGACCCCCGGTGCAATTTTGTCTAAAAACTACTATAATTATCATTATTATAAGATTTAGTATTAAAACTATCATTAACAGTAAAGATTAATATTTTTATAGTTATTATTATACCATTAGATTTACCCCTAAGATTAATAACATTATTTTTATTAGTAATAATAAGTATTAACATTTATACCATTACAAATATTAATTTAAGTATTATTATAATTACTAGTTTCAACAAACAAATGATATACATATAAAAATATATTTAACATACATAACTTAACTATATTAATGCTTTTTATATACAAAAAAAAATACACTTAATGAAATAATAATATAAAATATATATATATAAGTTAATAATATAAAAGTTAAATCACTAATAATAATATATATTTGTTCGATTACGATTATATGTTTTAATATATATAATTGATATAGGTTCGTGAATCGAAGGCCAACCCTGCATTGTTCAGCTGTTCAATATCGTCATGTGTATTTTTACTACAAAATACAGTATTGTGAGTTTCATTTGCTCCCCTTTTAAATGCTTTTGCTATATATATTTTTGGGACTGAGAATACATGCTCTGCTTTTATAAATATTTTACGAAATAGACACAAGTACTTAAAATTACATTCTATGGTTGGATTATTAAACCGAATATCGCCCTTCAAGTCTGGTAACCTAAGAATTTAGGGAAATGGCCCCTGATTGACGCGAATCCTAAAGATAGATCTATGGACCTTGACAAGTCCCATTCGGGGTACGAATGCTTTAGTACTTCGAGATTATTATACAGACGAGAGGTTCTGTTTTGGGGATATTCTATGCATTAAGTTAACGTCGGTTACCAGATGTTCAATCCATATGAATGATATTTTTGTCTCTATGCATGGGACGTATATTTATGAGAAATGAAAATGAAAATCTTGTGGTCTATTAAAATGATGGAAATGATTATTTATGTTAAACTAATGAACTAACCAACCTTTTGGTTGACACTTTAAAGCATGTTTATTCTCAGGTATGAAAGAAATCTTCCGCTGTGCATTTGCTCATATTAGAGATATTACTTGGAGTCATTCATGACATATTTCAAAAGACGTTGCATTCGAGTTGTTGAGTTCCTCAAGATTATTATTAAGTCAGTTATAGTTGAATATATTATGAAATAGTATGCATGCCGTCAACTTTCGATGTAATGAAAGTTTGTCTTTTAAAAACGAATGCAATGTTTGTAAAATGTATCATATAGAGGTCAAGTACCTCGCGATGTAACCAACTATTGTGAATCGTTTGTAATCGATATGGACTTCGTCCGGATGGATTAGGACGGGTCATGAAAGTTGGTATCAGAGCGGAGATCTTAGCGAACCAGGTCTTGCATTAGTGTGTCTAACTGATAGTCGTTATGATGCATTAGTGAGTCTGGACTTCGACCGTGTCTGCATGTCAAAAGTTTTGCTTACCATTTTTGTTGGAAATCATCTGCTTATCATCCTTAGGAAATTACCTGCTCATTATTCTTAGTCTAGATACGTTTTACTGCATTGACTGCATGAATAGTGTATAGACAAAATTCATATCTTAGCGTATCTGGCAATTCATATCTTAGCGTATCTGTTACTATAGACCTTGCTTGATATCTCTAGTAAATTTCTCCGTAATTTAAGGGATCCTGGTACTATATATATCTATGCATATTATGCATTGAGAATACCATCCAACTATCAATTGCTGTCACTAAACTCTTCATACCAAAAATCTTTCCTGAGATCGCGTAAGATGGCCTCTACGAATCGACCAAGTTCCTCTGACTCCGAAGACAGCGTGACAGGAGCACACCAACCAATCAACTACCGTGATTACTGGAGAAAATAGGGGTGGGTTCGCGACATACTCATCCTATGGAGAAGGGAAGAAGGTACTCCATATCATGAACCGAATCTACTACCTAACCTTGGAGTACTTGACCCGCTCACCGGCGAACCCGTTCGCAACACCGTTTATACCCTTTTTGCAAGAATTTTTTTTTTGTCTTGAGGCTACCATTAACGGAACTAGAGAAGATAGCCGACCTCTACCTCACACTGATAACCAACCAGGGTTAGTAGAAGAAGTTAGAGAACTCCGAGCTTGAGTATTAACTTTAGAGAGCACGGTACACAATTTACAAGCACCAGCAGTATCACCAACACCAGTAACATTACCAGCTTCAGCAACATCAATACTAGTACCACCAACAACCCAAGTTTCAACAATCCATGCCTCAACATCTCATTCTGTACCTCGAGTATAATCATCATTCTACGTATCGTTCTACATCAATTATCTTCGTTCTTCATGGCGATTAAGTAATCTCTAAATGTTTTAGAGATTATATATTCTAGTTCTAATGGTAAACCAAATGAGTTTAATATCATATTAACTCATTAAATCTATGATTACATCTAAAGAAAATATATATGTATATATACGTTTTCATAAAGATTGTAATTAAAAATTCTTTTGTACAAACTGTTAATGGTGAAAATATTTTAACGGGTAGGTAATACCTGAGGAATATTTAGATTTCACATTAATGAGTTACACTGTACATTCTTCAAATCTGATTTAATAGTCATTTACTATCCTACTTACATTCACAAATACACGTATCCGTTCATAATAACCATTTTTTATTCAATTTCATATTTGGATTTTGTCCTATCAGAATCCAACAAGTGGCATAATGAAGAAAACATTGGACAAAATAAAATTTATTAGAAACAAACAATTTAACTATGAGAAATTTTGTTAAGAATCCACGCTAACTGTTCCTAGCTAACTGTTCCTAGCTAACTGTTAATTCCGTATTACATTTTATTTTATCGCAATTTATTTATCGCAATTTAATCATCGCAATTTATTTATCGCATTTTATTTATCGCAATTTTAATTCTCACAATTTTATTTATCGTCATTTAATTTCAGTTATTTATTTTACGCACTTTAATTATCGGGACACGTATACAAGGTTTTGACATATCATATCGACGCATCTATATATATTATTTGGAAAAACCATATACACTCTATATGCAGTTATGATCGAGTTCTCTATATAGGGTTGAGGTTGATTCTCAAATAATATATATAATTTGAGTTGAGATCGAGTTTGAGACATGTACACGGGTCACGATACATATTAATTAATTCGAATATTATAAACTATATATGAATTATTTAGTTAGTGACTGTGGACTGCTAACTGTGGACTACCAAGATTGGACAATTAAAATGAATTAAAATATTGATTATAACATACGAAACTAAACAATTCTTCAAGTTTGCCACTTGATTTCATCTAAAACCTCATTTGTATCTTCACGATTACATTCTGCGTTCAAACCTTTCATGATTTTGAAAACACCTTAATCAAGAGGAGGAACCAACTGTACTTAATCTACGGAAGAAAAGATTGATGCATATAGTTATGCACCTGAAAAACTCTCAGAACCTGAGTAAACTTTTAACACGTATCTGCTCCTTTGGCGTTGTTATTACCAAAAATAACTTTGCAATTCCTTTTGAAATTAGCAAATTTTGTCACAGCTCCAACAAGTCACCATCGACCTTCATTCGAATAAGTCTTACTATAACTTTGACATATAAGTTGCCTTTCTTCATCGATACCAGAAAACCGTTTATATCTCACTACATTAGCAGTAAACTTACCAGCAACATCATTGATCTTTGACTTTATGAAAAGTTATTATATTCATTTAAATCCTATCATCTACTCATCTGCATCTGATAACGAGAATTGCCGTACCAAACACCGAGAATCAGCAATCAATATTTTGAAATCTCGCAGCATGTCTACATCAACATTTATCTCTTAGAATTATGACCTTCCATTCTGAAATTCTGAAAAGCACCCAGTCTACAAATCAATACCACAAATTCTGAAAAAGCTGAATACAGTGGCAAAAAAAACTGTACACGACCTTAACCGTCGAAAGTTTGATGATAAATAATGGAATATTGGAAACATTCAATAGAAAATTTAGTACCGAAAAGCGGATTATGCGAAACTATGAAGGAAGCCGTGGACAAATCACAAAGGATAAGTTTAACTTCAAAGAATCTAAATGATTTAATGCCTGCTAAAGTCTTTAGCGAATATCTTGCTCTTTACTCTAAACCCTTGCGGACAATAGTTTCTATCATCCTCTGATCTTAGATATTCCGAGATATTATCGTATCTTTCATTATAAATATCCTCGATATTTCTGAATATATTTTCATAACTAATCTTATCTGAAATCATTAATCTCTTCGTGCTATCAGTATTACATCATATAGAAACTGTTAGTTCCTATATTCTGTAAACTTTCGAGCTTAAAATATGAATGTTATTGAAGTAATGTTGGGAACTGGTGCATGAGTTAGTATAATATAATGACACTTGATCAACGTGATTATATTACATTAAGTTATGCTGAGTTTCTAAATGGAATGTGATGATTCACAGATCATAACGTCATCATGTGCCATGTTACACTCTCCTACGTTCTGTCTAATCTATAAACATATCAAGAACATATTATCTTGATAATCCTATATTTCCTTGAATTCTGGTAATTTGACAAGTCAAATTGTGCTATTATCGTTTCTTTCTTAGGACATTAACAATTTTCATTCTGAAACTTATATCTACGAATTCTGGACCATTACAAGAGATGCCCAATCGCAAGAAGAAGAAACGAAGGGACAAAGCTCCGAAATAGAAATTTGAGTATAAATCGTAGCAAATAGGGGGAGTATTAACTGGGGATGACAATGATTATAGAAAGAAGAAGCAAGGATTTCGAAGTATAAGGGAAGATATAAAGCCCGATAACAACACATAAACTACAAACCGTGTATATCAATGTTTATCGCAATATAAAGACACGAGAGAATTAAAAATACTATAACCCTAAGGGCGAGGTAGAAGAAAAACAGATTCCTCTGGTGGGAGTTGGAAACTTTAAGACGAAACTTTATTTGTTCATTTCACTCATTTGTGATAGCTTCATTCGTCCTCTTCGAATAATCAAATTGTTTTATCTATATTACTAAATAATGATAAAACTCTATTTATCAACTCATATTCGTCATGAAAACAATTTAATTGTTAACCATGACCACCTCACTCAAATTTCGGGACGAAATTTCTTTAACGGGTAGGTACTGTGACAACCCGAAAATTTCCGACCAAATTTAAACTTAATCTTTATATTAATTCTGACACAATAAGCAAAGTCTGTAATATTGAATCTCAAAAACTTGGAACGGCGTTCATATAAACAATTACCCTTTTGACTGTGCCCGACGATTCACGAACACTCGTTTATAAATAAATATGTAAATATATATATATAAATAAATATACATATATATGTGTGTGTGTGTGTGTGTGTGTGTGTGTATATGAATTTGTATTAATGTAATATTAATTAATCATGTGATTTAAACATGTAAAGTAATTTACAAAATAATAAGATATTATTAAAAAATATATATATATATATATATATATATATATATATATATATATATATATATATATATATATATATATATATATATATATATATATATATGAATTCTGTACACAATTAATAATATATGTATGTGTAATATATCTAATGTATATAAAAATCAAATATTCAAATGTGTTATTATAAAGTATTACATAACTAATAAAATGTAATATTATTATATTAAATTTAATTATGAGTTAGAATATAATTATTATATCATTTCCATTATTAATATTGATACCAGTATTACCAATAGTAGTAATTTAATATATATATATATATATATATATATATATATATATATATATATATATATATATATATATATATATATATATATTGATAGTAATAAATTGTTATATCAATATTAATATTATTACTTTCATTATTATTATTAATATTATTAATTGTATTATTAATATTATTATATAAAAATTGAAACATGTAACATGTTAATATTAGTATTATTATTAGATATTATCAATTAGAATTAGTATTATAAGTTATCAATATTATCATCATTATTAGTATAAAATAATAATAATATGATTTATAACTATTATCATTAATAACATTCTTATTAACAATTATTGTTATCATTATTATTATTAATATTATTATTAGTATGATAATATTAATAGTATTATTATTTATTATATCATTTTCATGTAGATTATATCATTATTATTAGTATTCTGAATATTAATAATATATAATTATATCTATAAATAAATACATATTTATATAACAGCTAGTAATTATATAACAGATAAATAGATAAACTCAGATGTATTACTTACAGATATATACGATATTGGTACAGCAAGTAATAGGTAAACATCACAATCAATTTAGCCTAATTGCTGTTCCTAAATGGTACTATATCTCCTATAGATTCGAATTCCATACAGCTAAACAACAAATTCTGTTAACAATTGTTATCGACTCTTATTTTTATTTTTATTTTATGTACGAGCGAATTCAATTGGACATAAATCAATCCCATTACCAATGATAAGTAATTCACCCACTCTGTACTTCTTCAATATATCCAAACTATCAATTCTACAGCTTTGATTCAGTGAATTGTTAACAGAAAAATCGAAGTTTCAGTCGCCATTTTTGTTTTTTTTTATAAATTCACCAAAACCTTGAATTCGAACCTCATTTCAAATTCTATAAATGCAAAGATGTTAGAAAGATTCCACTTAAACTCTCTGTAAAAGTTCAGTTGCCAATTTTTCTTATTGATTACAAATTTTAGAAGTCAAACTTAAATTTTAAAAGTCAACCGTCATGTTCTCAAAGAAATTCGAATTAATGGTTGTGTTCCAGGTTAAATTGATGATTCCAGTAGATTCTATGAATGATTTTAAACTTAATTCGTGTTGTAACAATTGTCTAAAACTTCCTTAAAATCGAAATCAATTTTTTATTTTTATTTTTACCCATCGACGAACAGTAGGTAGTGTTCCTGTCTGTTTTTCTTTTATTTTTTTACGAACTGCAACAGCAGTTTTGTTTTAATTTTTTTTGTATTTGTTTTCATTATCCAGTTAATTTTATTTATTTTTGATTATGGTTAAGAATCAAAATCTTTAATTTTGATGTTTGATTTGATTTTAGTCAAATGAAATTTTGTTGAAAAAGATGAAGGGGTTCAAACTAAGTTATACGGGTTATCTAAATTAGTCTAGGGAAATAAGTCAGGAAAACGAATACAGCAGGATGGTTAAGGGTGTTGATGAGTGAGCGAGAGGTCTCGGGTTCGAGCCCGGCTTGGTGCAATCTTTTTAAAACTGACTCCTAAGGTAGTTTTATACTTTTAAAAATTATTATTATTATTATTATTATTATTATTATTATTATTAGTATTATTATTGTTATTATTATTGTTATGTTATTATTGTTGTTGTTATTATTATGAGTATTATTATTAGTATTGTTAATATTATGGTTGATATACTTAAGTAATATAGTTATAACTACTAATATTATCATAATTATAAGTATTAAAGTTATTATTATTATTATTTTTATAAGTGTGACTAATTACTAACGTCATTACTATTATTTTTATAATTTTAGTAATAATATCCTTATTATGATTACGATTATTATTATTATGAACCTAATAAAATTAATTACCATATTGATTAATATTAAAACTAGTATCATTATAAATATTAGAATTATCGTTATAAACATAAGTATAATTAATAATATCATTAGTAGTAATAAAATGGTTAAAATTATTATTATTATTATTAAGTATTAAGTAGTATTATCAAAATGATTATTACCCTCATTACTAAATTTTTTATTTTATTAAAAACTACAATAATTATCATTATTATAAGATTTAGTATTAAAACTATCATTAACAGTAAAGATTAATATTTTTATAGTTATTATTATACCATTACATTTACCCCTAAGATTAATAACATTATTTTTATTAGTAATAATAAGTATTAACATTTATACCATTACAAATATTAATTTAAGTATTATTATAATTACTAGTTTCAACAAACAAATGATATACATATAAAAATATATTTAACATACATAACTTAACTATATTAATGCTTTTTATATACAAAAAAAAATACACTTAATGAAATAATAATAAAAAATATATATATAAGTTAATAATATAAAAGTTAAATCACTAATAATAATATATATTTGTTCGGTTACGATTATATGTTTTAATATATATAATTGATATAGGTTCGTGAATCGAAGGCCAACCCTGCATTGTTCAGTTGTTCAATATCGTCATGTGTATTTTTACTACAAAATACAGTATTGTGAGTTTCATTTGCTCCCCTTTTAAATGCTTTTGCTATATATATTTTTGGGACTGAGAATACATGCGCTGCTTTTATAAATATTTTACAAAATAGACACAAGTACTTAAAATTACATTCTATGGTTGGATTATTAAACCGAATATCGCCCTTCAAGTCTGGTAACCTAAGAATTTAGGGAAATGGCCCCTGATTGACGCGAATTCTAAAGATAGATCTATGAACCTTGACAAGTCCCATTCGGGGTACGAATGCTTTAGTACTTCGAGATTATTATACAGACGAGAGGTTCTGTTTTGGGGATATTCTATGCATTAAGTTAACGTCGGTTACCAGATGTTCAATCCATATGAATGATATTTTTGTCTCTATGCATGGGACGTATATTTATGAGAAATGAAAATGAAAATCTTGTGGTCTATTAAAATGATGGAAATGATTATTTATGTTAAACTAATGAACTCACCAACCTTTTGGTTGACACTTTAAAGCATGTTTATTCTCAGGTATGAAAGAAATCTTCTACTGTGCATTTGCTCATATTAGAGATATTACTTGGAGTCATTCATGACATATTTCAAAAGACGTTGCATTCGAGTTGTTGAGTTCCTCAAGATTATTATTAAGTCAGTTATAGTTGAATATATTATGAAATAGTATGCATGCCGTCAACTTTCGATGTAATGAAAGTTTGTCTTTTAAAAACGAATGCAATGTTTGTAAAATGTATCATATAGAGGTCAAGTACCTCGCGATGTAACCAACTATTGTGAATCATTTGTAATCGATATGGACTTCGTACGGATGGATTAGGACGGGTCATGAAGTGTTACATCCGTCCCACATCGGTTGGAGAGGGGAACGAAGCATGCCTTATAAGGGTGTGGAGACCTTTCCTAGCATGACGCGTTTTGGGACCACAAGCGCAGCAGATCTCATGAGAACTCTGCAGTTAAGCGTGCTCAGGCGAGAGCATTACCAGGATGGGTGACCTCCTGAGAAAGTGCTCGTCGTGTGTGGTTGCCAAGAAAAATCCATGCGCCTACGGGCAAAGCGGACAATATCATGCTACGGGAAACGTTTACCTGGGATGTTACAGATGGTATTAGAGCCAGGCCCCGGACCAAACGTGCACAGCGAGGACGTTGTGTCCCATTAGGGGGGAGGATTGTAACATCCGTGTTACATCCGTCCCACATCGGTTGGATAGGGGAATGAAGCATGCCTTATAAGGGTGTGTAGACCTTTCCTAGCATGACGCGTTTTGGGACCACAAGCGCAGCAGATCTCATGAGAACTCTGCAGTTAAGCATGCTCAGGTGAGAGAACTATCAGGATGGGTGACCTCCTGGGAAACTGCTCGTCGTGTGTGGTTGCCAAGAAAAATCCGTGCACCTACGGGCAAAGCAGACAATATCATGCTACGGGGAACGTTTACCTGGGATGTTACAAGCACAACTTGAGTGGGTACATCATCAGGCATATCTATACGCAGCTAACCCACAGACTTACGCACCCCCAGCCTTTCCTTCATACACCCCATGGCAAGCACCCGATGATCCTCTACCTCCACCTTATGACCCCAATGCTGCTCTAGCCGCAAGTCAAGATGCCTATCGGCGTTTTTACGAGGAACAACGCCAAAATGAACAGCGGCAGCAACAGCAACAGGAACAGGAAGATCAAGGAGGTCCTGTATGGCCATTTTTCTAGTTTTTAGTTTTAAAACAATTTATTTTTATCTTGTTTGTATAAAATGATTTTTTATGGTGTGTGTTAAGTATTTACTTTTACTTTTATATATTTTATATATACAAAAACTTTAAGTGTGGGGTAAAATTTTTGTACTACTAAAGTACAACCCCATCTCGTGTGTGATTAACATATTTGTTGACAGGTACTTACGATGATGAGATTCGACATAACGAAACACGAAAGTATTATTGTGATAAAAAGGATTGGATATGTTCATACGATAAGCATTTTACAATGTCCAATTACTTAACAAAGGAAGTTCCATATACTTTACACTTTTTGTCCCCTCAAATTTATACATTTAATCTGATTTTATGTAATGAGGGCATTACATAATCTTAATTGTGGGGTGGGAATATATAAATTCTCGAGAACTTATAACTTGGTGGTTTTTACGAAAAATTTTGAAAATTTTTAAACAAATTTATCTAGTCAATTTTTAAGGTAATTACGAGCAATTAAAGATTAGGTGTCAACAACCGAAATTATTGTTTCCATACATTAAAAATACATAAGTTTATTTGATTAAAACCTATAAAAGAAAACCAAGTATTACAGAATTTATAAACCCATATGTTTAGAACCATTTATCACATGTTTCTATGAAGTGTATTGCAGATATCATTGCTTTGGAATGTATAAACCTGAATATTCCATTGATACAAGTAATAAAGGATGAATCAAGTCCATCCTTTAAGGAAGTAAAGTCTTCTAAAATGACACACTTGCTAACTTATGTTAGAAGATGTAGTCCAGAACAGCTGTAGTTTGACGAAAAATCTTGAAAAGTCATCTCTATCATCGGCTGGAAATCCACCTCACCTCAGCATCAAACAGGGTTTTTGGTGGTCAGACTTATCCTAACCATGAGATGGATCTGTCTCGTACAATGGGGGGCACATTGCAAATTAGCTTTTAAGACTAATGAATCTAATCCCCAGATGGATGATCTCCGTAAAGATCAACGGCATCTATGTTTGACCGCGGTCAACATACATATGCCATAACAAATTGAGGTGTGCAAACTCATGGTTCACCGATGATATTTGGACACGATATACGTTTCTTCTAAAACTTATGCTATTTTATGAACTATATTGTGTAAAACCATTTTTTTGGACATTCGGTTTCAAGTTCCATGATACTTCAATCATGGGGGCGGATAGCTTGCTAATCGTTGACTGAGACTACGGTTTTCAGTTACCCTCGACCTGAATTTGAGGTTAAAACCGAAAAACGTGTCTAGTGTAAAAACTAGCATGCAATTTTATAAAATCATAAAACATTTTCACAAGGTCCAATTTTTCCTAAGGATCTAAATTTTTAAAACCTTAATCACGAGTTTCAACTTTGTTTCTGTTGTCAGAATTTCATTTCGTGTGGTGTGCGTGTGATCCAATAAATATTGTGTAGTATTTCTAACTTATTCCATATAGCGTATGTTTTCATTTCGTGTGGCGTGTGTTGTGTGATTTAATGTTCGACATGGAAAAATATGTAATGTTCCGATTCTATTTAAAAGATGTAATTGCTTAAGGACAAGCAACGTTCAAGTGTGGGGTATTTTGATATTGCTTGAAACATACATATATTTCAACGCAATATCATTTATATTTCATCGGCTTTTACCGAAACGAAGACATTCAAATGCATAATTCGCGAGAAAAATGGCAAAAGTAAACGCGAGCTTGAAGTTTGAAGAAATGATAATAAACGACAAGTTTTAACCAAATATATATCGAGATAACGTTTATCCGAATGAAAGTCCAAGATGATCGAAGAAAAAGAGTTCAAATGAAAGTTCCAAGTCAATATACGTCAACACGGGATCAACAAAGAACAAACGCAAAAATAAAAACAAGAAAACTGCCGTTTACTCCTACGCGAAACGTGTGCAAATTTACGTGAAACGCGTAAATTTGTTACTCTTACGCGTATCGCGTGAATTACTACGCGAACCGCGTAATGTTCTGTCCAGATTCAGATCCAAATTGCAAATGGGATGGTGGCTTTTTTATGTTTAATATTATTTCCTTTCAGCTTTACAGAATTAAAAGAGGAATACACTCAAGTTCACCTACTACTTCAAGAGATATGTTAAATACGAGTACTATTATCAGTTGAAGATATACACATACACAGAAATATAGAGAGAGGTAGAGCAGAGAGCATAGATATATCACAAAATTTAATTTTACTAGTATCTTTGTACTTCATATAATTTAAGTACAATTCCAATTAATTTTTAAGTTCAATATTTAGGATAGTTTCAATATTAAGGGTGTACTGTTCGTGATTAAGGGTATTATTGTGCGAGTGCAAGGGTGTTGTTATTGTAATTTTCTACCGTTTGAAGTTAATGAAAGTGAAGGTTTTCGTAAGTATATCCTATTAAAATTATCGTTATCAATTTTTATCGTTATTATTAGGTTTGTATATTTATATTTTTATGTTTACCCTAGTATAATGAGTAGCTAAATTTCCATAGTGTTTGCTTAGATGTAGAGCCCCTAGTGAAATGGATTGTTATCATTTGTAAAAATTAAAATGTAACTTAAGTATTTTTAACATTGAGCCTAATTAAAAGAACCATTATTATGTATTTAGATATTTAACCCTTGTCACTTAATTTATTAGATTCAAATAATGAAAGTTATTTTATTTATATAAATTAAGCTTCAACACTAATAGTGATTTAGACGAACTTATGAATAATTTATTAACACTAAATTAGAAATAAAGTTCGGTGGTTTGGGTAATATTATTAGGTATATAATAGTGAAATTATAAAAAGGGAAACCGTTACGATTTGGGTTTTAGCGAAAGTCAAAACTAGATTGGGTCTCAATTTAAATGCTTGGGAATAGTAACTATCTAAATAAGATCAAATGAAAATTAAATTTAATTTAGCTAGTTGAAACTTTATATATTCGAAAGAAAAATATAAAGTTTTATAATAAAACATTTTAATAGAGCTTAATTTTAAAACAATCCATGGATCTAGAGGTGAAACATTTAAGTGAACACTACCAATTATATATTGCAAATATTTATTATTATTATTTTTACGTATTAATATTAAGCTGAAATTAAAATTATAACTCAAATATACTTCAGTTTAAACGTATTGATTTGTCACATTAAATATAACCTACGCGGATCGTGTACATTTCCACACGAAACGCGTATACTCAAATTATACGCGGGACGCGTAGTATAAAAATAACACTGTTACGAAATTAGTTAATTCCAAGTTTTAATTAAATCTTTTATTATCATTTTAAAGTAATTAATTTACAATTAGTTTAATTATTATAATTAGCTTTAATCCACCTTTAATTTAATTAAAACTTATTATTTAGTTAATTTAAGTTAATTTGTATTTTATTTTATTGTTTAAAATAAATTCTTAATCATTTAGTTTTATAAAAAAAAATTATTGTTATACTTATTACCATTTAATAAAATATTTCTATCACAAATAATATAGTTCAATTAGTTCACTTTTAAGTTAATAATTATAAATCATGTAATCTTGTAATTTTAATTAATAAGTAGTTCAATTAAATTAAGATTAAGTTATATTTTATTATTATTATGCTAAATATAAATTCCTAATCCAAAACCCCCTTTAAATAAGTTTAACTTCAAAGACTATTAAAAACCATTAAACACTCCATCTCCCTGTGGAACGAATCGGATTTACCTATAAAACTAAACTACGCGGATAGGACTAGTTGCCTATATATGTGTGAAATCAACCTGAATTCATTAAAATACCACATATACAATAAAACAATTCGTGTAACAAAATAACTCAAATCCGTTCATAAATAAAGGTATAGTTTCATCACATCATAGCCGCTGTGAGAGGATGGCCTACTCAACCATCATTAATGAAATGCTCCGTTCATATCGATTATAAACGTTACATAATAGTTGATTACATTACGAGGTATTTGACCTCTATATGATACATTTTACAAACATTGCATTCGTTTTTAAAAGACAAAATTTTATTACATCGAAAGTTGACAGATATGCATACCATTTCATAATATATCAAACTATCAATGACTTAATAATAATCTTGTTGAACTCAACGACTCGAATGCAACGTATTTTGAAATATGTCATGAATGACTCCAAGTAATATCTCTAAATTGAGCAAATGCACAGCGGAAGATTTCTTTCATACCTGAGAATAAACATGCTTTAAAGTGTCAACCAAAAAGTTGGTGAGTTCATTAGTTTATCATAATCATTCATTTTCATCATTTTAATAGACCACAAGAATTTCATTTCCAGTTCTCATAAATATACGTCCCATGCATAGAGATAAAAATCATTCATATGTTGAACACCTGGTAACCGACATTAACAAGATGCATATAAGAATATCCCCTATCATTCCGGGAAATCCTTCGGACATGATAAAAACAACATCGAAGTACTAAAGCATCCGGTACTTTGGATGGGGTTCGTTAGGCCCAATAGATCTATCTTTAGGATTCGCGTCAATTAGTAGATCGGTTTACTAATTCTTAGGTTACCAAGCAAAAGGGGCATATTCGGCTTCGATCATTCACCCATATAATGTAGTTTCAATTACTTGTGTCTATTTCGTAAAACATTTATAAAAATTGTGCATGTATTCTCAGCCCAAAAATATAAACGGTAAAAAAGGCAAATGAAACTCACCTAATGTCTATTGTAGTAAAAATACATATGACTATATTGAACAATGCAGGGTTGGCCTTGGATTCACGAACCTATATCAGTTGCATATATATTAACACATATCCCATTTAATCAACTAAGTTTACTTATATTTTATAATTTATTAAAAATTAGTATCCTTAAATATAATTATACTTATAATAAATATATGATATATAATTTAATTAAAGTTTTATCAATATAAATGGTAATATATTAGTTAAAAACATATTAGTATGTAATATTTGTTGACTTGTAATATATTTTTATATAGATAACATTTGTTTGTTAATAATAATTATATTAATACTAAAAATAATAATAGTAATGATAATAATAAAAATGATAATACTTTTAATAATAATGATAATAATAATAATAAAATGATAAAAATGTTATATGTTAATGATAATAATAATAATAAAAGTGATAAAAATAATAGTAAAAATAATAATAATGTTAGTAATGATAATAAAAATAATAATACTTATAATGATAATGAAAATGATAATTTTAATAAAATACTTTTATTAATAATAATAATTTCAAAAATGATAATTTTAAGGATAATACTAATAATAATATTAATATTAATAACAATAATAATAGTAATAATAATCCTAATGCTCATTTTAATGATAATAATAATAATAGTATAATATTTATATTTATATTAGTGTAGTAGTAATAATAATAACAATAATAATAATAATAATAATAATAATAATAATAATAATAATAATAATAATATTTATATCTATACCTAATAAGAGGAACCACGCGTTTTGTTTGGATCTTAAAACAGATCGAGATAGCAGAAGAAAGAAAAACACGGAGGAGAGTATCATCATCGAATAATCGATCATCAATCATCATATCTTCACTTCCGTTTCAATATCGTTATCAATCAAGTACCCAATTTCTATAGGTACAGTTACAAAAATTCGAATTTCAATTTCAATTTTTCACTTTCACTTGAGTCCGTATGACCTTGAGTAACCCCAATTGTAATTAACCATAATAAGATAGATGTAAATGATCATGTTGACTGAATATATGTATATGTTTATCATATTTTTAATTTGTTTAATTTTCGCAGTTGTTCGCTCACCTGTTTTTAAGAAACATAAAAATTAATGTTCTATTGTTTTATGTTTAATTATATCTATTTATGAAAATAATTTGTTGATAATTTTGAGAACTGATGTTGAATTAGCTAGTTAGGGTTTGTGGTTGCTATATATGATTAACTGGGTCAGTTCATGTAAAAGATCGAACTTGGAGCAACTTATGCTTGTCATTTGGTTAGCTTAGTGTCATTTACCCATTTTAAGTGTAATCTAGTAGTTACAATAGTACTGAAGAATGGAAATGTGATGGTTTTAAGATACTCACCTTTTGATCTGTTTTATTTTCTTACTTTGATAGGTTACTCGTCTTTGTTAAAGTAGATACAACACAAGTCGATTAAGAAGGAAATTGTTCTTCAATGATGATGATTGTGATTTTAAAGTGGTGATGATATGGTGGTGAAAACAGTCATACAGGACTGCTGTAGCAGCAGTAGTAAGCAGTGTTGGTGATGGGTGCAGTGGTGGTGATTATAGAGTTGAAGAAAGAGATTGAAGGGAATTGAGGTGGCTGTGTTTGATTAGAAAAGAATCAGAAAGAGAACTGCAGCTGTAGCAGTTTATGGTGGCGGTTTTGGTTCGGGTTTAATTGAAGTAGAACACACACTTATCAGCAGAAAAATAGTATCATGTATGATGGTGATTGTGGGTGTTGTTTGGCTTGACTGAACAAAAACAGTGAGCTTAGCAGTGGCCTTTAATGGAGGAAGTGGTGGTTTGCTGAAGAAGATAATGTGGGTTGTGTTTGATATTTGCTGAGCTTGAGGTATATATAAATATATACATCATTCAAACTTTATTCTCATAATTTAGTTTACAGTTTGTTTGATAGTAGTTGTTACTTTGATGAAGGTTTGTGTGGCTTTTGGTTTTGTTATGGTTCGAAAATAGGGACAAAAGGAACTGCAGGTAACAGCGAAGCAGGATTACAGAAAAGTATAGTTGCAGGTGTTCTTTTTATGACGATTATTGATGGACGATGATCGAAGTAAGACGGGAGATATATATAGGACGGGGATGATGGCTTGGGTGATGATCGTGGGTAAATGCAACTGAAACAGAAATATAGAAATAGATGCGATAAAGATACCAGTGATTTGTGGCTTTAGTGAGTGTCAAGGTTGTTGAAAGTCTTTGGTTTCTATCTTCATTTATATGTTTATCTGAATATCTATCTATGTATGTATATAGAGTAGTTAAAGTAATCAGAAGCACGACAGTGATGACTAAGGTGGTTCTTAAGGTGATCATGGAGATTGATGGTTGGTTCATCGATGGGTTGAAGTAGAGAGCAAAAAAAAAAAAAAAAATTAAGGAGTAGAGAATAAATATATGTGTGCCAAAATATAAGGAAAAAAAATTTAGTTTCATGTTGATATCTATATCTATGCAAGTGTATCAAAATATAGGTGGGGTATATAATAATTCACAGTAAAGTAATCTCTAATAATTTAGACATATTTGTATGCTTGTGTTTGGAAAGCACAATAGAATAGGAGATGGTAATGAGGTGCCACAAGTGGTTCATAATAGATGCAGTTTACTTCTATATATATATATATATATATATATATATATATATATATATATATATATATATATATATATATATATATATATATATATATATATATATATATATATATATATATAAGATTCGATTGTGAGTGAGAACAAAAGCAACAAATAGTAATCTAATTCATATATCACTTGTGTAGTAAGCATTCACTAATCAAATGAAGACAAGTGGGTTTATTTATTATGTAAGTTTTTGATGTAGAATCAATTGAGTACAATAAGCATTCACTAATCTCAATACAATTTCGGATGAAAAGAAATAAAGTCAGATTCAGTTGTATATCATTTTCAATCATAGTTTTTGAAACAATAATTACAATATAATAATAATTAATAAATTAAACGTGTGATAATATTAGCCATCATTACTATTTCATTCACGGACTGAAATTCGTGCTCCGTTGATCATTAGTGACGGATAAAGATTTTCCTAAAGAATCCTATAAATAAATATTTATTCTAACCATTATTTTATAAACACAGTCATTAATTGTTTAAAATTATTAAATAGAAATTAAATCAACAATCTGATCTCAGGTAAAAATATAAAAAGTGTTAAAATTTAACATTTTTTTTTGAATGGCAAGATTTCATCAGTCCGGACCGAAGCCTAGTCATCATTTGCACACACACACACACGTTTGGGCAGGAAACCCGAACCACGATCACAGGGATCCGAACCCTTAAACCATCCCGAGGGGCAAGCGGGCCGGACCTTAGTCCCAGATCGGGTCGGTAAAACCTTCCCATTGGGCTGACTTCAATGGAACCTATTTCAGTCCATGTTTAAACTTAAAAACGGACCTTAGATATATATATATATATATATATATATATATATATATATATATATATATATATATATATATATATATATATATTTTAAACTTAAAATTTATATAACTCATTTTCAGATCATTGTTTATTTTAAAATAATATAAGTTTGAATTTAACTTGCTTAATATCAATTGAAACATCAACGAGTATTACAATTATTTAATATTTATTTTTAATATACTTTATTTTTATACAGATATGTTTTAAATAATAATTATTATTTTTACATAATTAATTTCTAACAATTAGATCATAATTTATATTTCAAATTATATATATATTTATTTATTTAAATATATACATATCTATTTATAAATAGTTGTTCGTGAATCGTCGGGAATGGTCGAAGGTCACTTGAACATATGAAACAGTTCAAAATTTTTGAGACTCAACATTACAGACTTTGCTTATCGTGTCGAAATCATATAAAGATCAAGTTTAAATTTGGTCGGAAATTCCCGGGTCATCACAATTAATAGAGCTGGAGAATTTATTGGCTAATCAAGAGGCATTAGCCAAGCAGATGAATGAAGTAACCATAAAAGACAGAGAAGATGCACTCTTCACCAATAAGAAGAAAGCAACATCTCGAAGACAAGAGTCGATGAAAGAAAGTAAGACATACGGGTGGAAGGGTCACCCAAAATCAAAAGGCAACGCTTCAGGGGGAGCTCAACAAAGAAGAAGAGATCATCGCCAATAATACGGGGAAAATGATAAGAGAAAGAATGGTGAATGTTTCAATTGTGGCAAGAAGGGTCATTTCGCTCGAGATTGTAGATTCCCCAGAAGGCGAACTTTCGAAGGAAATGTGGCCGCCGCAAGAGATGAGAAGAAAGAGGTCACATTTGAAGCAACCATTAATGAGGAAACATGGGATGCAGAAGCTGGACTCTCTGTTGAAGCTGACATAGAAGATCAAACTCTTACAACAACTTTAAAGTCAAAAATAAACTACAAAGATGATTGGATCATCGATTCTGGGTGCTCAAATCATATGACCAATGATGGGACGAAGCTGCAAGAAATAGAGGATTACAAAGGAAAGAGAGTCGTGTTGACAGCCACCAATTCAAGGTTGTCTATTTCTCACATTGGAAAGACAATAATTCCAACTGAAGGCGACTCTCATAAGCTCCAACTCGAGAAGGTGTATCTTGTCCCTGGCCTAAAGAAGAATTTACTATCAGTCCCACAATTGATAGCAGAAGGGAATTATGTGCTCTTTGAACCAGAAGATGTGTCCGTATTCAAGAGAGTGAAGGTGGTTGGCAATCCAATTATGCAAGGAAGAAGAATACAGTCGGATGTACTATCTGCTGAAACAACATATGTGGATAAGACTCGAAAGAATGAGACGGCTGATCTTTGGCATGAACGTCTTGGGAATGTGGGCTACAACAAGTTAAAGGAGATGATGGTGAAACACATAGTAAATGGGATTCCTCAAATTGATATCCGAATAGATACAAAATGTGCTGGATGTCAGTTTGGCAAAGCTCACCAATTTCCATTCAAGGAGTCAGCCCATCAGTCCAAGACACCACTAGAGCTCATACACTCAGATGTCTTCGGCCCAGTGAAACAAACATCATTTGGAGGTATGAAGTATATGGTGAAATTCAATGATGACTTCTCAAGGCATGTGTGGGTTTACTTCATGAAGGGGAAGTCGAAGACTTTTCTGAAGTTTAAAGAGTTCAAGAAGAAGATATAAAGTGAGCTCAATTATAAGATTCGGTGCTTACACACAAATAATGGAAGAGAATATTTATCGATTGAGTTCAATATCTATCTTGAGAAGCACAAGATCAGAAGGCAATTAACTTGCCCCAATACTCCACAACAGAATGGAGTGGCAGAACGCAAGAATCATCACCTTGCTGAAACTTGTCGAAGTATGCTTCATGGTAAGAATGTACTAGGAAGATTTTGGGCCGAATATATGAGAACGACATCATACGTGATTAATAGGCTTCCACAAACCAAATTGGGGTATATTTCACCATATAAAAGATTATGGAAGATCAAGCCGACCGTCAACCATCTCAAGGTTTTTGGATGTGTATGCTACGTCTTCGTGCCAGATCATCTAAGAAGCAAATTTGATAAGAAGGAAATTCGGTGCATTTTTGTCGGTTATGATGAATCAAGAAAAGGATGGAGATGTTGTGATCCAAATACTAGAAAGTGTCATACTTCAAGAAATGTGATATTTGATGAATCTTCTTCATGGTGGTCACCTCAAAAGATAGAGCTTCCAGAATCTCATGGGTTCGAAGAAGTTCCAGAAAAAAAAGAAGAACATAAAGAGCACATATCGGAACCAATTAAAGAAGGAGATGGGTCGTGCTCTAAGGAAATGAGTCAATGAAAAACTAGGGTGCATCAATCTACATCCAAAGAGGTTCGTCCAAGCCAAATGGATGCCGAAGAGCATGTACAAGAATTACGGAGATCAACAAGGCCGAGGCAACCTAATCCGAGGTATGTCAATGCTGCTCATGAGGATGAATCAATACATATTGAGCCTTCCACTTATGAAGAAGCAGCACAAAGTCGAGAGTGGCAGAAAGTGATGGAAGAAGAAATTAATGCACTAACAGAAAATCAGACATGGAATTTAGTTCCAAATCCAAAAGATGTGAAATCAATATCTTATAGGTGGGTTTACAAGTTGAAGACTCGATCTGATGGCTCCATTGAAAGGTACAAAGCTCGACTTGTTGCTCGAGGTTTTTCTCAACAATATATGCTGGATTATGAAGAAACATGTAGTCCGATGGCAAAGATCACAACAATTCGAGTTCTACTAGCTTTATCTGCTAGTAAATCTTGGAAGCTGTGGCAAATGGATGTCAAGAACGCTTTCTTACATGGAGAACTTGATAAAAACATTTATATGGAGCAACCAAGAGGCTTTGAGAAAAATATCCATCCTGAGCATGCCTGCAAATTAAAGAATGCACTATATGGATTGAAGCAGGCTCCAAGAGCTTGGTAAGGAAAAATTGGTGAGTTCTTGGTACAAAGTGATTTTACAGTTGCTCCTTCAAATTCTAGTTTATTTGTGAAACAAGATCAAGGAAAACTAGTCATAGTGCTAGTACATGTGGATGACTTAATCATCACGGAAGATCGTTATGAGGAGATCCAAAGAACAAGGAAGAATCTTTCTATCAGATTTCATATGAAGGAGCTTGGAGAACTCAAACATTTCCTTGGACTCGAAATAGAGCGGAAAAGAGAAGGATTATTTCTTGGACAACAAAAATATGCGTGAGATCTTTTACAAAAGTACGGGATACTTAATTGCAAACCTATCTCAACTCCTATGGATCCGAATACAAAACTACGAGCAAATGAAGGAAAAAGTCTAGAAGATGTTATCATGTATCGAAAGTTGGTCGGAAGTCTTATTTATCTCACATTAAGCCGACCAGACATATCCTATGAAGTTGGAGTGGCTAGTCGATACATGAGGAATCTAAGGAAGCCTCACCTGGATGCTGTACGACGCATCTTAAAGTATGTTAAAGGCACTATTAACTTTGACATTTTGTACAAGAAAACAAAAGAATGTCACTGTAGTGATCTGGAAATTTCCGACTAAATTTAAACTTAATCTTTATATTATTTCAACACGATAAGCAAAGTCTGTAATGTTGAGTCTCGAAAACTTTGCAACTATGTTCATGTGTTCAATTGACCTTCGACTGTGTCCGACGATTCACGAGCAATTGTGCGTAAATAAAATGTGTATACATATAAATATAATTATAAGTGCATATATTAATTTAAATTAATATAATACCAATAAATCATTTAAATCAAATTGAAATGTAAAGTAATATATATAATAATTAAGTTACTACTAAAACGAAAATATTATGTAACCAGTAAATACGAAATAACTAATAATGTATAACATTAAGTAAGTTAAAATATAGTTAGTACTTTCAGTACTATTATTAAAATAAATATTAATAGTAATATAGTATTAATAATATTATTACATATAACATATAAATATGAAATTTGTTATGTAGAGTGGTTATATTATTATCATTATCAAATTTATTGATATCATAATATTATTATTATAATTAGTAGTATTATTAGTATTGTTAATATTATTATCATTTTATTATCATTACTAAAATTATTCTTATTGTTATTATTATTAGAATTAGAATTATTATTATTATAATTATTATAATTATAATTATTAGTATTATTAGTAGTATTATTTGATATTATGATTATTAATATTATTATTCCTATTAGTATTATTATTGATTATTGATATTCTTATTATTAATAATAGAATTAATAATTTAATTATTAAATATTAATATTAATTAAATATAATATAAATAAAATAAAAGGGGGCATAAATTACGCTTGATACTTGAATATGTCTTTTTCTGTTAAAAAGTCTTTTATTTTTTTCTGTTTGTTTTTCCTCTGTGTGAATATTCATGTCGATCCATAGTCCCTTATATCAATCAATTACATCTGATTTATGAAAACATTAATTGTACAGATAATCAATCTCCACACTACCTTCTTTATTTTTTTACAGATATATATATATTTTTCTAAAACAGCTCGATGAAACCTGTGTATTTAGCTTTTTGGTGAAAACGTGAATTCAAATGATTTTCCAAAATCTAAAATAGTAGTTAAGTTAGGATTCATATGGTTAAGATTTCTGTAAAGTTTCAGGTTACAATTCGAAGTTTTGATTTCGAATTTTGGAGTCAAAAATTTTGAAATAAAAAGTCAAAATGTGTTCTTGGATCAAATTCGCGTTCGTGTTGTTGTTTTCGATTAAATTGATGATTGATAAAGATTTTAGAAGTGATTTCAAACACAGTTCGTGTTATAATCTTGGTCTCAAATATTCTAAAAATCAAAATTACAATTTTTTTTTATTTTCTTTTCAGCGAAACTGCAGTAGCAGTTTTCATTTTTTTTCTTTTTCTGATTTCGTTCATTAAATTAATTTAAGCACCCATTTAAGTTAATTTCATTTCATTTATAGTTACTAAAGCCAACAGTTTATATTTTGAAACGAATTAGGATTCAGTGATCGACTTTGGTGTTGAATGAAGAAGAAAGTGTTACAGAAATATATCACGGTTTATATTTTAATGTTTGGGATTTATTTCAGAAAAACAAAATGGGTCGAGTGGTTATGGGGTGTTTGGTATATTCGAGAGGTCGGGTGTTCGAGTCCAGGGGCTGTCATATATTTTTTGAGGAAACCCCTTTTACTTGAGGTAGTTACTTTTTTTTTTTTCATTATTATTATTATATGTATTATTGTTATTATTATGATTATTGTTATTATTAGTATGATAATTATAATTATTATCATATGTATACTTTTATAAGTACTAGAATTATTGTTATCAATTGTATTAAAGTATGTATCATTAATATTATCATTATTAAGCTTATCATTTTAAGTATTATATGATTATTAATAATAAAATTTTATTATTATTATCATTATAAGTTATATTATTATTATTATTCATTATTATTAATATCCTTATTATTAATATAAGTATCATTATTATGATTATAATTATTATTATTATCATCATAACTGAAAGTAGCATAAACATTTTTTAGTATTATTACTGATATTATGATCATTATTAATTATCGTTATTGTTATGCTAATATTAATAATATGAATTTTAATATTACCATTTAGTTATTATTATGAAACATCATTAAGTGTTGAAAGTGTTATTAATGTTGACATAAGTATTATTGTGGTTAGGACTATTATTATTATTATTATTATTGTTAATATGAAAATAATACAAACTATTATAATTAACATTAATATTAGTAACATTTAGAATTTTTATTATTAACAAAAGTATTATTATTAAGGTTATCACTAGTAATAAAATTGTTATAATTATTATTATTATTATTATTATTATTATTATTATTATTATTATTAAGTATTAGGTACTAATATCAAAAAAATTATTATTTTCACTACCATTATTATTAAAAAAATTTTTTTATCAAAAACTACTGATATCATCATTATAAGATTTATAATTAAAAACTATCATTAATAGTATTATTAACAAAATTACTAACTTTAATATTTTTATTTAAGTATTATCATTATTATCATTTTTACCATTACAAACAATATTTTAGTATTATTATAAGTACTAATTTTAACAAATAAAGGTTATCTATATATATACTATATAATATAACAAGTTCTAATATTTTTTTAATATAAGTTATTAATATCAATAATTATATCATTAATAGTAATATATATATTTATTCGATTACAAGAATATGTGTTAATAAATATACAATTGATATAGGTTCGTGAATCCGAGGCCAACCCTGCATTATTTAGTTTTGTAATATGTATTTTTACTACAAAATACATTAGGTGAGTTTCATTTGATTCCCTTTTACTCTTTACATTTTTGGGACTGAGAATACATGCGCTACTTTTACAACTGCTTTATTAAATACTTTTGATATACATTTTGAACTGCGAATACATGAAATGCTTTTATAAATGTTTTACGAAATAGACACAAGTATGTGAAACTACATTCTATGGTTGAATTATCGAAATCGAATATGCCCCTTTTTATTAAGTCTGTTAATCTAAGAATTAGGGAACAGACACCCTAATTGACGCGAACTCTAAAGATAGATCTATTGGGTCCAACAAGCCCCATCCAAAGTACCGGATGCTTTAGTACTTCGAAATTTATATCATGTCCGATGGAGGATCCCGGAATGATGGGGATATTCTTATATATATATATATATATTGTAAATGTCGGTTACCAGGTGTTCAATCCATATGAATGATATTTTGTCTCTATGCATGGGACGTATGTTTATGAGAAATGAAAATATGAAATCTTGTGATCTATTAAAATTATGAAATAATTATTTATGTTAAACTAATGAACTCACCAACCTTTTGGTTGACACTTGAAAGCATGTTTATTCTCAGGTATGAAAGAAATCTTCCGCTGTGCATTTGCTCATTTTAAGGACATTATTTGGAGTCGATCATCGCTCTGAGATCAAATGTTGATGACTTCGTCCAGATGGATTAGGACGGGGCATTTCAGTTGGTATCAGAGCGGTGGTCTTAGCGAACCAGGTCTTGCATTAGTATGTCTAACTGATAGTTGTTAGGATGCATTAGTGAGTCTGGACTTCGACCGTGTCTGCATGTCAAAAGTTTTGCTTATCATCTCGTGTCGAAAAATTACCTGCTTATCATTCTTAGAAAATCACTTGCTTATCATTCTTAGTCTAGACACGTTTTACTGCATTGACTGCATGAATAGTGTAAAGACAAAATTCATATCTTAGCGTATCTGCTACTTCATATCTTAGCGTATCTGTTACTGTAACTTTGTATGACATATTCCGTAAATTCCTCCGTAACTTATGGGATTTTAGTATTATATATGTATATGTAAATTATGTATTGCAGGGTATTAATTTACATCCTATAATCTATTTCTTATCGAAAATCCTTCATCTGAGCATACGAGATAAATCCTTTAACTAGTTCGAGTCCCTCGGATTCCGACAGCTATTCCGATAGTTATTCCGACAGTTATTCTGAATGGATAGTCATCTAAGCTCCGGAAGCAACGTCAGCAAAATGAATCAACCAATCATCCATCCCCAATTCATCTGATGGATTCGTAGTCGACTTAATCAATGGAGACGCGCAAAAGGCGATCCCTTCCACTAACCGAATTCACCTTTTGGCGAAGAACCTGAAGCACTTACCGGCGAACCTGTTCGTAACACCATTTTCACCCTCACTTCTCAAATATCTCGCCACGACTATATCATAACTCAGATTCTAAACCTTATTCATCCGCTCGTTCCGACCGACAATCATCCCGGAGTAATACAAGAAGTTAATGAACTTCGCACTCTAGTAATCAATTTGGAGAATATGGTGCAAAACGTACCAGCTTCAGCAACGTCACCAGCACCAACATCAATACCAGTACCACCAACAACTCAAGTTCACATCATACACCTCAACATCTAATTATGTACCTCGAGCATAATCATCAATCTGCGAATCGTTCTACATCATTTATCTTTGTTCGACATGACGATTATGTAATCTTCAATGTTTTACAGATTATATATTCTAGTTCTAACGGTAAATTAAATGAGATTAATATTATATTAACTCATTAAATATATGATTACATCTGAAGAAAATATATCTGTAAGTATATTTTCATAAAGATTGTAATTAAAAATTCTTTCGTATAAACTGTTAATGGTGAAAATATTTTAATGGGTAGGTAATACCCGAGGAATATTTAGATTTCACTTTAATAGGTTATACTGTATATTCTTCGAATCTGATTCAACATCCATTTACTATCCTATTTACATCTACCGATATACGAATCCGTTCACCACAGAATAACCATTTCCATTCAAATTCAATTTCATATTTGGATTTTGACTTACCAGAATCCAACAAGTGGCATAATGAAGAAATAATAAACACAATAAAAATTGATTAGAAACAGACTAATTAACAACATGAAATTTTGTTAAGAAACCACGCTAACAAGATCCTAGCTAACTGTTCCTAGCTAACTGATTATATTTTTATTTATAGCAGTTTATTTATCGCAATTTACATTCTCGCAATTTTATTTATCGTCATTTAATTTCTGTTATTTACTTTACGCACTTTATTTATCGTTATTTAATTTCTGTTATTTATTTTACGCACTTTAAATATCGGGACACGTATACAAGGTTTTGACATATCATATCGACGCATCTATATATATTATTTGGAACCACCATAGACACTCTATATGCAGTAATGATCGAGTTCTCTATACAGGGTCGAGGTTGATTCTATAATAATATATATACTTTGAGTTGTGATCGAGTCTGAGACGAATACGGGTCACGATACGTATTAATTAATTCGAATATTATATATTAAACTATGTATGAATTATTGAATTGCTAGCTGTGGACTATCGACTGTGGACTAATAATATTGGACAATTAAAGTGAATTAAAATACTGATTATAACATATGAAACTAAATAATTCTTCAAGTTTGCCACTTGATTTCATCTTAAATCTCATCTGTATCCTGACAATTATAATCCGCGTTCAAACCTTTCATGATCCTCGAAAATACCTCAATCGAGAAGATGAATCAACCGCACTTCATCTACGGGAGAAAAAGATTGATGCATTTAGTTATGCACTTGAAAAACACACGAAAACTGAGTAAACGTTTAACACATAACTGTGCTAATTTCTTTAGTGTTATTATTACCCAAAATAACCTTGCTTTTCTTCTTCGAGATAGACAAATTTGTCACAGCTCCAGCAGGACAACTTCAACTTTTCGTACGAAACAACCTTATTGTAACGTTGAGATATATGCGTGATCTTTTATTGTTACCAGGGAACTTTTCATATTCCGCCATATTACCATCAGCGTTTAATCATCTAAAAACACAATTCTCTTGAAACCACCTCGGATTAATAACCGATGATTCAGATATCATAGCATTAAATGCAGAGGAAACAGAAAAATGGTAGATGGTCTAAACGGCCAAAAGTTTGATGATAAAGAAAGAAGTGTTAGGAACGCTCGATAGAAAATTGGGTATTGAAAAATAGATTAAGTTACCCATGAAGGAGACCAAGGACAAATACAAAAACTAAACTCTATATTCAAAGGATTCAGGTAATTCTGGATCCGTTGAAATCTTTAGAGAATATCTTGCTCCAAAGTCATGTTAAAATCTTGCGGAAAATCTTTCTCCATCAACCATCGAACTTAGAAATTCGAAAATATCATCATCAATATCTTCGATATTTCTGAGGATATTTTCATAAATATTCTCGTCCGAAATTATATACCTCTTCGTGCTTCCTGTGTATCATTATATTGGAAACATTCAAGAGAAAATTTAGTATCGAAAAACAGATTATGCGAAACTATGAAGAAATTCGTGGACAAATCACAAAGAATAAGCTTGACTTCAAAGAATCCAAGTGATTCAATGTCTGCTAAAGTCTTTAGTGAATATCTTGCTCCTTACTCTAAACCCTTGCTGACAATAGTTTCTATCATCTGTTGATCTTAGATATTCCGAGATATTATCGTATCTTTCATTATAAATATCCTCCATATTTCGGAAGATATTTTCAGAACTATTCTTATCTGAAATCATTAATCTCTTCGTGCTATCAGTGTTACATCATATAGAAACTGTTAGTTTCTATATTCTGTAAACTTTCGAGCTTAAAATATTAGTGTTATTGAAGTAATGTTGGGAACTGAAGCATGAGTTAGTATAATATAATGACACTTGATCAACGTGATTATATTACAGTAAGTCATGCTGAGTTTCTAAATGGAACATGATGATTCATAGATTATAACGTCATCATGTGACATGTTACATAACTCTTTCATTCTGATAAACTTCTGAACATATCAAGAAAATATATTCTTGATAGTTCTATTCTCAGTGATTCTGGTAATTTGACAAATCAAATCGTGCTATTACATTCTTTCTTGTTTAGAACATTATATTCATTCGAAATTCCATAATTACGAATTCTGGACCATTACTCGCTTTACTAGAGGTCGGGAGAATAATAAAAAGGCAAAGAAATCCAAAATATAAGAGAAAATATAAAGCCCAATGACAACACCGAAATTTACAAACCGTGGATATCAGTACGTATAGCAATATAAAGACACGGGAGGATTATAAATACAATAATCCCTAGAGCATAATAGAAATAAACAGATTCTTCAGGTGGGAGTTGGAAAAGAAGAACGATCATTGCGATAGTTAGAATAAGAACAAGAATCAGAACAGGGTTAAGCATTTTCATAAATCTTTTGAATTTAGAAAGAAATTATAGGAATGGTGAGAACAATGGAACGGAGGAGTTTAATTTATAATGAAAAAAAAAATCAGACAGAGTAATCGAGGCAGATCACGGTATTTAATTATAGAGATCTTAATTTCCTTATTCGTCGCAGAATCAAATCTTTTAGATTTCGAAGATTTTCTTTAAATCCCTTGAATTCCGGAATTTAACCCTGATTGCGTCACCAGTTAAGACAAACCTGCATTTACTCATTTCAATCTTTTATGATAGCTTCACTCGTACTCTTCGAGTAATCGAATTGTTTTCTCTATATTAATCAATAATGATAAAACTCTATACATCAACTCATATTCGTCATGAAAACATTTTTTTATTGTTAGCCATGATGACCTTACTCAAATTTTGGGACTAAATTTCTTTAACGGGTAGGTACTGTAGTGACCTGAAAATTTCCGACTAAATTTAAACTTAATCTTTATATGATTTCAACACGATAAGCAAAGTCTGTAATGTTGAGTCTCGAAAACTTTGCAACTATGTTCATGTGTTCAATTGACCTTCGACTGTGTCCGACGATTCACGAGCAATTGTGCGTAAATAAAATGTGTATATATATAAATATAATTATAAGTGCATATATTAATTTAAATTAATATAATACCAATAAATCATTTAAATCGAATTGAAATGTAAAGTAATATATATAATAATTAAGTTACTACTAAAACGAAAATATTATGTAACCAGTAAATACGAAATAACTAATAATGTATAACATTAAGTAAGTTAAAATATAGTTAGTACTTTCAGTACTATTATTAAAATAAATATTAATAGTAATATAGTATTAATAATATTATTACATATAACATATAAATATGAAATTTGTTATGTAGAGTGGTTATATTATTATCATTATCAAATTTATTGATATCATAATATTATTATTATAATTAGTAGTATTATTAGTATTGTTAATATTATTATCATTTTATTATCATTACTAAAATTATTCTTATTGTTATTATTATTAGAATTAGAATTATTATTATTATAATTATTATAATTATAATTATTATTATTATTAGTAGTATTATTTGATATTATGATTATTAATATTATTATTCCTATTAGTATTATTATTGATTATTGATATTCTTATTATTAATAATAGAATTAATAATTTAATTATTAAATATTAATATTAATTAAATATAATATAAATAAAATAAAATGGGGCATAAATTACGCTTGATACTTGAATATGTCTTTTTCTGTTAAAAAGTCTTTTATTTTTTTCTGTTTGTTTTTCCTCTGTGTGAATATTCATGTCGATCCATAGTCCCTTATATCAATCAATTACATCTGATTTATGAAAACATTAATTGTACAGATAATCAATCTCCACACTGCCTTCTTTATTTTTTTTTACAGATATATATATATTTTTCTAAAACAGCTCGATGAAACCTGTGTATTTAGCTTTTTGGTGAAAACGTGAATTCAAATGATTTTCCAAAATCTAAAATAGCAGTTAAGTTAGGATTCATATGGTTGGGATTTCTGTAAAGTTTCAGGTTACAATTCGAAGTTTTGATTTCGAATTTTGGAGTCAAAAATTTTGAAATAAAAAGTCAAAATGTGTTCTTGGATCAAATTCGCGTTCGTGTTGTTGTTTTCGATTAAATTGATGATTGATAAAGATTTTAGAAGTGACTTCAAACACAGTTCGTGTTATAATCTTGGTCTCAAATATTCTAAAAATCAAAATTACAATTTTTTTTTTATTTTCTTTTCAGCGAAACTGCAGTAGCAGTTTTCATTTGTTTTTTTTCTTCTGATTTTGTTCATTAAATTAATTTAAGCACCCATTTAAGTTAATTTCGTTTCATTTATAGTTACTAAAGCCAACAATTTATATTTTGAAACGAATTAGGATTCAGTGATCGACTTTGGTGTTGAATGAAGAAGAAAGTGTTACAGAAATATATCACGGTTTATATTTTAATGTTTGGGATTTATTTCAGAAAAACAAAATGGGTCGAGTGGTTATGGGGTGTTTGGTATATTCGAGAGGTCGGGTGTTCGAGTCCAGGGGCTGTCATATATTTTTTGAGGAAACCCCTTTTACTTGAGGTAGTTACTTATTTTTTTCATTATTATTATTATATGTATTATTGTTATTATTATGATTATTGTTATTATTAGTATGATAATTATAATTATTATCATATGTATACTTTTATAAGTACTAGAATTATTGTTATCAATTGTATTAAAGTATGTATCATTAATATTATCATTATTAAGCTTATCATTTTAAGTATTATATGATTATTAATAATAAAATTTTATTATTATTATCATTATAAGTTATATTATTATTATTATTCATTATTATTAATATCCTTATTATTAATATAAGTATCATTATTATGATTATAATTATTATTATTATCGTCATAACTGAAAGTAGCTTAAACATTTTTTAGTATTATTACTGATATTATGATCATTATTAATTATCGTTATTGTTATGCTAATATTAATAATATGAATTTTAATATTACCATTTAGTTATTATTATGAAACATCATTAAGTGTTGAAAGTGTTATTAATGTTGACATAAGTATTATTGTGGTTAGGACTATTATTATTATTATTATTGTTAATATGAAAATAATACAAACTATTATAATTAACATTAATATTAGTAACATTTAGAATTTTTATTATTAACAAAAGTATTATTATTAAGGTTATCACTAGTAATAAAATTGTTATAATTATTATTATTATTATTATTATTATTATTATTATTATTATTATTATTATTATTATTATTATTATTATTATTATTATTATTAAGTATTAGGTACTAATATCAAAAAAATTATTATTTTCACTACCATTATTATTAAAAAATTTTTTTATCAAAAACTACTGATATCATCATTATAAGATTTATAATTAAAAACTATCATTAATAGTATTATTAACAAAATTACTAACTTTAATATTTTTATTTATTATCATTTTTACCATTACAAACAATATTTTAATATTATTATAAGTACTAATTTTAACAAATAAAGGTTATCTATATATATACTATATAATATAACAAGTTCTAATATTTTTTTAATATAAGTTATTAATATCAATAATTATATCATTAATAGTAATATATATATTTATTCGATTACAAGAATATGTGTTAATAAATATACAATTGATATAGGTTCGTGAATCCGAGGCCAACCCTGCATTATTCAGTTTTGTAATATGTATTTTTACTACAAAATACATTAGGTGAGTTTCATTTGATTCCCTTTTACTCTTTACATTTTTGGGACTGAGAATACATGCGCTACTTTTACAACTGCTTTATTAAATGCTTTTGATATACATTTTGAACTGCGAATACATGAAATGCTTTTATAAATGTTTTACGAAATAGACACAAGTATGTGAAACTACATTCTATGGTTGAATTATCGAAATCGAATATGCCCCTTTTTATTAAGTCTGGTAATCTAAGAATTAGGGAACAGACACCCTAATTGACGCGAACTCTAAAGATAGATCTATTGGGTCCAACAAGCCCCATCCAAAGTACCGGATGCTTTAGTACTTCGAAATTTATATCATGTCCGATGGAGGATCCCGGAATGAAGGGGATATTCTTATATATATATATATTGTGAATGTCGGTTACCAGGTGTTCAATCCATATGAATGATATTTTGTCTCTATGCATGGGATGTATGTTTATGAGAAATGAAAATATGAAATCTTGTGGTCTATTAAAATTATGAAATAATTATTTATGTTAAACTAATGAACTCACCAACCTTTTGGTTGACACTTGAAAGCATGTTTATTCTCAGGTATGAAAGAAATCTTCCGCTGTGCATTTGCTCATTTTAAGGACATTATTTGGAGTCGATCATCGCTCTGAGATCAAATGTTGATGACTTCGTCCAGATGGATTAGGACGGGGCATTTAAGTTGGTATCAGAGCGGTGGTCTTAGCGAACCAGGTCTTGCATTAGTATGTCTAACTGATAGTTGTTAGGATGCATTAGTGAGTCTGGACTTCGACCGTGTCTGCATGTCAAAAGTTTTGCTTATCATCTCGTGTCGAAAAATTACCTGCTTATCATTCTTTGAAAATCACTTGCTTATCATTCTTAGTCTAGACACGTTTTACTGCATTGACTGAATGAATAGTGTAAAAACAAAATTCATATCTTAGCGTATCTGCTACTTCATATCTTAGCGTATCTGTTACTGTAACTTTGTATGACATATTCCGTAAATTCCTCCGTAACTTATGGGATTTTAGTATTATATATGTATATGTAAATTATGTATTGCAGGGTATTAATTTACATCCTATAATCTATTTCTTATCGAAAATACTTCATCTGAGCGTACGAGATAAATCCTTTAACTAGTTCGAGTCCCTCGGATTCCGACAGCTATTCCGATAGTTATTCCGACAGTTATTCTGAATGGATAGTCATCTAAGCTCCGGAAGCAACGTCAGCAGAATGAATCAACCAATCATCCATCCCCAATTCATCTGATGGATTCGTAGTCGACTTAATCAATGGAGACGCGCAAAAGGCGATCCCTTCCACTAACCGAATTCACCTTTTGGCGAAGAACCTGAAGCACTTACCGGCGAACCTGTTCGTAACACCATTTTCACCCTCACTTCTCAAATATCTCACCACAACTATATCATAACTCAGATTCTAAACCTTATTCATCCGCTCGTTCCGACCGACAATCATCCCGGAGTAATACAAGAAGTCAATGAACTTCGCACTCTAGTAATCAATTTGGAGAATATGCTGCAAAACATACCAGCTTCAGCAACGTCACCAGCACCAACATCAATACCAGTACCACCAACAACTCAAGTTCACATCATACACCTCAACATCTAATTATGTACCTCGAGCATAATCATCAATCTGCGAATCGTTCTACATCATTTATCTTTGTTCGACATGACGATTATGTAATCTTCAATGTTTTAGAGATTATATATTCTAGTTCTAACGGTAAATTAAATGAGATTAATATTATATTAACTCATTAAATATATGATTACATCTGAAGAAAATATATCTGTAAGTATATTTTCATAAAGATTGTAATTAAAAATTCTTTCGTATAAACTGTTAATGGTGAAAATATTTTAATGGGTAGGTAATACCCGAGGAATATTTAGATTTCACTTTAATAGGTTATACTGTACATTCTTCGAATCTGATTCAACATCCATTTACTATCCTATTTACATCTACCGATATACGAATCCGTTCACCACAAAATAACCATTTCCATTCAAATTCAATTTCATATTTGGATTTTGACTTACCAGAATCCAACAAGTGGCATAATGAAGAAATAATAAACACAATAAAAATTGATTAGAAACAAACTAATTAACAACATGAAATTTTGTTAAGAAACCACGCTAACAAGATCCTAACTAACTGTTCCTAGCTAACTGATTATATTTTTATTTATAGCAGTTTATTTATCGCAATTTAATTATCGCAATTTACATTCTCGCAATTTTATTTATCGTCATTTAATTTCTGTTATTTACTTTACGCACTTTATTTATCGTTATTTAATTTCTGTTATTTATTTTACGCACTTTAAATATCGGGACACGTATACAAGGTTTATAATTAAAAACTATCATTAATAGTATTATTAACAAAATTACTAAATTTAATATTTTTATTTAAGTATTATCATTATTATCATTTTTACCATTACAAACAATATTTTAGTATTATTATAAGTACTAATTTTAACAAACAAAGGTTATCTATATATATACTATATAATATAACAAGTTCTAATATTTTTTTAATATAAGTTATTAATATTAATAATTATATCATTAATAGTAATATATATATTTATTCGATTACAAGAATATGTGTTAATAAATATACAATTCATATAGGTTCGTGAATCCGAGGCCAACCCTGCATTATTCAGTTTTGTAATATGTATTTTTACTACAAAATACATTAGGTGAGTTTCATTTGATTCCCTTTTACTCTTTACATTTTTGGGACTGAGAATACATGCGCTACTTTTACAACTGCTTTATTAAATGCTTTTGATATACATTTTGAACTGAGAATACATGAAATGCTTTTATAAATGTTTTACGAAATAGACACAAGTATGTGAAACTACATTCTATGGTTGAATTATCGAAATCGAATATGCCCCTTTTTATTAAGTCTGGTAATCTAAGAATTAGGGAACAGACACCCTAATTGACGCGAACTCTAAAGATAGATCTATTGGGTCCAACAAGCCCCATCCAAAGTACCGGATGCTTTAGTACTTCGAAATTTATATCATGTCCGATGGAGGATCCCGGAATGATGGGGATATTCTTATATATATATTGTGAATGTCGGTTACCAGGTGTTCAATCCATATGAATGATAATTTGTCTCTATGCATGGGACGTATGTTTATGAGAAATGAAAATATGAAATCTTGTGGTCTATTAAAATTATGAAATAATTATTTATGTTAAACTAATGAACTTACCAACCTTTTGGTTGACACTTGAAAGCATGTTTATTCTCAGGTATGAAAGAAATCTTCCGCTGTGCATTTGCTCATTTTAAGGACATTATTTGGAGTCGATCATCGCTCTGAGATCAAATGTTGATGACTTCGTCCAGATGGATTAGGACGGGGCATTTCAGTCACGTGACTAGATATTGTGATGCCGATTATGCTGGAGACTATGATACACGACGGTCAACAACTGGATACATGTTTAGTCTTGGATCGGGAGTAATATCATGGTGCAGCAAGAGACAACCACCTGTATTTTTATCAAGCACTGAAGCAGAATATCATTCGGCGGCATCAGCAACACAAGAAATTACTTGGTTGAAGCAATTAATGGAAGATCTTCATCAATCAACAGATTATCAAGTAAAAGTTTTCTGCGATAATCTATCAGTTATTCGATTAGCAGAGAATCCAGTCTTCCATGCAAGAACAAAACATATAGAAGTGCACTATCACTATGTTCGCGAGAAGGGCCTTGAAGGGGAGATCAAGATGATGCCAACAAAGACAGATGAACAGGTTGCAGATATATTCACTAAGAGCCTAAGTAAACCGAAGTTTACAAATTCAGATAAGCACTTGGAATGATCTGCAAGACATCGTTGGAAGAAAATTTGCATTGAGGGAAGTGTTAAAATACAATGCAAATTTAGAATAATATGGAATTAGTAAATGTATATGGGTAAAATATCTAGATATTAATATGTATATGAAAAATATCTAGATATTATTATGTAAAAGAAAAATCTAGAAGATAAAATGTAAAAGAAAAATTTAGATATTTTTATGTGGTAAAAATATCTAGATATTTATCCATGGAAATATCTAGTGTGTAGAACTTTTCATGGAGTAGTATAAATATAGGTGGTGATTCCATTTGTGAGCAAGTTGTGAGTAAGGAGTGAAGAAGTAAGAAAAGAGTGAGTGAGTGAAAGAAAGCTTATAAGAGAAAGATAGTGTTGTAAGCAAGTAATATTGTAATTGTATTTTGTATTAATAAAAGTATTCTTTGTTAAGTTTTCCGGTTAAGCCTTAGTTTGTGTTTAAGTTCTTAGTGCACTTGTGTCATCTATTATATGGTCGGCTCTGCCGCCTAAGTGATATATGGTCGGTTATACCGCGTGAATGATATATGGTCGACACTGTCGCCTAAGTATTATTGTGCACTAAAGATTTATAAAATTAAAGGCTAACCAACGTCAAAGTGTTGGTGTAGTTAGTGAGTAAAACTTAGGCCCTCTATGGTGGGTGTGTTGGGCTCGTCGAAGCTTCCAACAGTTTCTAAGTATACAACGTTCCTGCCACAACGCGCAAGCCACCTTTACCCCCAAAAAACAAACCTTAAGATAACAAAGTTACATGTTTCCTGAGTTCTCATAAAATTGTATGCTTGGCAAACGGGTCTGATTGGGTCGAGACCCAAATGGGTTTGGGTCGAAAAGCTTCGGAATTTAAATGGGTCAAACGGGTTGGGTCGGGACCGGGGTTGGGTTGGGTTGGGTCTGAGTGGGTCGAGACCTAAACGGGTTGGGTCGGGTTAAGAACCATTTTGTTCAAAAAAAATTTAGTTTTAAATATTTTTTTTATCATTTTTATTATGTTATTTTTATTTATTTTATTTTGAAAAATTACATCGTGCAATTAAATTTCACAATTTTATAACTCGACCAACAAACCGTCTCTATTTGTTGGACTTGGTGGATTTGAAGCCAATCGACCAATTTCTTATTTTTTTGTCTAAGACCCAACATGTTAAAAAAAAGACTCATTGGACCAATTTTTTGGAATGCAAATCTCAAAAACTGAAAACTTTACGACTCGACCCGTTTGACCCATATGCAAGATCCATTAGACCCAAATTGAGCACTTTGGGTTTGATATATCGACTTCATGCCTTCTTATTTAAGTACTTAATGAAATAATGATGTATAAAGTTTCGGCAATGGGAACACAAAAAATACATGCGAGTATATTCTTTATATCTTACTTATTCATATTGAATTGATTATAAAATTCTTATTAATCATGGAGCAAGATCCAGATGTCTATATTTTAAGGGGTTAATTATTACGGAGTATTAATGAGTTGCAATATTTTAATGAAAAAAAATCACGCAGGTGTTCGATTTACCGTAGGTTATGCGGCGGTCCTTGTACTTTTTCTTGTACGTCGTTGGTCACCATGATTTGTACAAGTTGCCCCAGTAGTCCTGTCAATAATAGCCGTTATAACGTCTGTTAAATCATGATATATGATGATGCTATGCACGTGAAGGATTTATTATGTAATTTTACTTTACCCCTCCTCTCTTATGATATGCGTTTCTTCCGCCTGTAACTCTAAACAGTAAACACTCAAATCTTTCCAACAATTTCACAGTAGTTCGTTATAGTTAAAACAAATTAACACATCCCATCATTGTAGTTCGTTAACGATGTTCGTATTTCCATATTTCGAAATCAATCAAATCCTCATACAAACAAACTCTGGTCCCTTGATATGTTTGGCTCGATATGGAATCCGGCAACAAAATCAAACACAAACAAAATCGAAGAACTAGAGGTATAATCGCCGTCACCAGAAAACGGGAAAAACGGAGCAGAAAGGTTCTCGATCCAAAACCCTCTGCTAGAACCGCTGTCGAGTTTTGCCTGTAGGTTCTCGATCTAAATTCCACCACCGGTTCACACCAAAGGCGGATGCCCCAAATCACACCACCGGATGTGATGGAGAGGTTGTTTTCGGCTGGGATTTGTAATCATACAATAGATTTGTATTTGCCGGTAGGTTCTCGATCCAAAACCCTCACGTACTGATTTTTGTGTTGGATCCACTTGTAATTGAAGAGGGAAGGATTATGAGTTGGAGAGACCAGGAATTGAAATTTATGCTTATGTGATTCCTGCTTCGATGACTTAGGGTTCATGTGATTTAAGGTTTCTGAACTTTGCGTAGGAGTGAGGAAATGATTTTAATAGTGATCGAGAGACGAAGGGTAATGAAATGACGAAATTACGCTCTCACGTGTCAGGTACACTAATTTTAACTGAAAACTTTAACGATCGTTAATTATAGGGATCACCGGCGTAGATTGTGTAAATCATGGTGACGTCTTGTGGGACCACTCGCATAACTATGGTAAACTACAGGGACCAATCACGTAGTTTTTTCTAATTTAATTTGATGAAATGTCAATGCCTAATAGACTAATAGTGTGAAACTAGCTAAGCGTGCAACTTGGTCGGGGTCCATCAAATTTGGGTTAAGAACGATGGGCGAATCCATAACAGTCCTATAGCCCCTCGAAAGGAAACCTCCACGGCGAATCCATTCGAGCATCGCATGTGGTAAAACCCCTTTGCGTGAGGCTAGAACGCTAGACGTCGTGACCTCCGAGGCCCTTGAAATGGGCAGGTAATCTCAAGGGAAATATTTTGCAGCGTATGAGAATCGAACCCCTAACCTTCTTTCTTGGGAAGTTAGGTCACCACCAATACACCAACACATTAAGGTTATTAAATACTTCCTCTATCTCAAATCTATTCTCAGATTTCGACTTTAGAGGTCTATTCTTCCAAAATTTCAACTTAAATTATTTTTTATGTATTAAATTATACTTGATGAACATTATACCGTTAATTATATATTAAAAAACTAACTAATTTATACAAGTGTCATTGAATAATATATAATTTAAAAAGAATTATTTAAAGTTAAAGTTAAATGAAAAAGACCTTAAAAGTTTAAACATGACAATAGAATTGAAACGAAAAGAGTATTATATTGTTTATGAAATATTTATTTCAATATATACTTCTTAATCTATACCCTAAGAGCTAGACACTTCTTAATCTATATCCTAAGAGCACAAATTAGACACATTTTTAATGGATAAAAAATAAAAAATCAATCAATATTAAAAGTCAAACACATGAAGCAACCAATGGTTTGACTATTAAAAGTCAAATACGATGAAAGAACCAACTCTTTGAGGCCTAGATGTTGAGATGTTTCAATGATATTGATTTTGTCAAATTGAACTCTTCTCAAGGCTTATAAAAAAAAATACTTGTCATGATTACAAGCAAGGTTGTAAAAGTCGTGAGTCGAGGACGCATCGGTCGAGACCTAAAAATGACGCGTCAGCCGAGTCGGGGGACGCGTCGGGGACGCATCGGTCGTTGACCAACGTTGACTTAATTAATAATTTCTTAAATATATATTTATATATATGTAAAATAGTTGATTATGTACCATAAATTTCTTAAATAAGAACTTGAATTTAAAAACAATCAAACTTCAAACTCAATTAATGTTATCGAGTACATAATCAGTAAGGACACAGAGAAAAGAGCGGCCCAAAATATGAAAACAAACCCTAATTTTAAAATATATCAGATCTTGACGAAAATTTGACTGACTTTGTGTAACAACCCAACCCAACCCGCGACCAAACCACGTGAAAATACAAAATAAAAAAAAAAATTTGTACAGCATACCCGCGCGGCGCGCCAGGTAGGGGCGCGGCGCGCCAAAGTGGACTGTCCGGAAAGTGTTTAAATGCGAAAAAGATTGACTAGTTCCCGACACTTTTAGACGAAACGCTTTTTACCATACATCCAAATATGTAAAACTAACCTGTTTCAAACATAAAATCAATATTTTACAAGCGGGGCCCACACGACCCAAATTACAAGTTTAGTACAAGTTAAGAGTTTCGACCACCAAAAAGTTTAAGTTCCAAACTACGCAATGAGCATGGTGTTTGGGATTAAACTACCCAACTATCGGTCAAACTCCAAGAGCTACTAAAGCCAAAAGCGTCCCCTAGCATCAAGCGGGATCTCTAGTCCAAAACGATGCCCTTACCCTTGTCCAAAACCGAACCTATAAAATGGTAAACAACGAGAGGGTAAGCAAAGCTTAGTGAATGCAATAATTATACGAATACATATATAATTATACCTACTTGCATACACTTACACACCAAACCGCAAACACGCTAGCATACACATTTAGCTTATCGTCACGATAACAAGCTATAAATCTCCAATACCACAAGCTAGCATAACAACCGCATATGAATATAACTCGAATAATATAATAATATGCTTACAACACAAATAACCATGGTTAACCAATAGTACAAGGGAACGACGCTCGCGAAAACGCCGTCGGTGTTCACAACATCCGTTAGGGCACTTAACACCTCGCACCACTAACCCCTAGGGTGGCACCTTAACACCTCGGCACATCACCCCGAGTGGCATCTTAACACCTCGATGCATCACTCATTAATTTACGGAGTGGCGTCTTAACACCTCGACACTACACTCCTAGGTGGCATCTTAACACCTCGATGCTACACCCGAGTGGCATCTTAACACCTCGATGCTACACTCTTCACGTGAAACATGGTGTCTTAGTACCTCGACACTACACATTTCACACTACAACAAATAGACACATTATATACATACGCATATAATTATTCCACTCACCTCAAAGTCTTGTGAAAAGATACCCGAGCTTGCAAGACCTCAAAGTAACGTACCTATCATATAATACACATCATCAAATGTAAACTCAAGTCGGTCAACCAAACCCTTTTCACCATTCTAAGCCATTTTGACCCAAGGTGCAATTTCAACCCATTTGCACCCTTAACCCTAAATTGGGTCAACACACACCAAAACCCTAATCATTCGTCAAGATGGGTTTAAAACACATTTAGGTCGCAAGGCTAACTCGTTTTCATACTTGCTAGGCCACTTAGGTCATTAAAGACTCATTTGACCCATTTCAAGGTCAACACACCCATTTGGGTCATCCATACCCAATAACACCCATTTACATATTATAAAAGTGTTCTAGCCACCAACTAACCAAATTTACGACTCAAAAGTCCAATTAACACATTCAAACCCTAGGTTAGTCATCAATGAGCCTTCATAACCCATATTCACCCAAAATCCCCAAAATACTAACAAAATGGGTCTTTGGTTCATCACTAGCCCAAACCCTAACCCTTAAAGCAATTAAAGTAAGAAATCGGGTTTTATAACTTACCAACACAATCACCACGTAGCTATCGACTAGATGAACGACTTTATAACTTGCACCAAGACCAGATTCAACCTCTTTCACCCTTTAATGGAGCTTTCTCTCTCAAGGATTGCACTCTCTCTCTAGAGTTTAATTGGAGAAGATAAGGTTGTTGGGAATGGAGTGAATGAAGCTCCAAAACTGATCCAAGGCATTAAATTCGGGCTCCAATGTGTTTTGACCAAAATGCCCTCAAAATATCTATTTTAAAAGAAGAGGAGAATCTGTCGCAGACAGATGGCGCGGCGCGCCATCAGGCCGCGCGGCGCGCGACACCTCCAGTTCAGCTTCTTTCTTGCTTTTAAATATATAACCAAAACCCCGTTTCAAGTATCGAACATTACACTTATATACACTACAAATACTCGGGTCTTACAACTCTCCCCCACTTATTCGAATTGCGTCCTCGCAATCCAAGCCGGATGACACGAGGGAAGATAAACTAACACGAACTCTTCGGGCTCCCAAGTGAACTCGGAACCTTTACTTCGCCGCCATTGAACCTTGAAAGTTCTCACCTCTTTATTCCTCAACATTTTCACCTTCTCGTCAAGGATAGCAATCGGTTCCTCGCCATATTCTAACTTGTTGTTTAGCTCGATCTCATCTAAAGGCATCCATGAGGAATCATCCGCAAGACACTTACGAAGGTGGGAAACATGAAATGTATTATGGATCCCCGCAAGCTCTTCGGGTAATTCCAATCGATATGCAACTTCACCAACACGAGCTAAAACCTTGAACGGCCCAATAAACCGAGGAGCTAACTTTCCCCATTTTCGAAATCGAATAATACCCTTCCATGGCGAAACCTTAAGCATCACCATATCGCCTTCTTGGAACTCAATCAATCGCCTACGTCTATTGGCATACGACTTTTGCCTATCTTGAGCCTTCTTCAAATGTTCCCTCATCAAATCGATCTTGCTATTGGTCTCTAAAACCAAATCGGTACTCCCGATCTCTCTTTGACCCACTTCTCCCCAACAAATGGGAGTTCGACACCTACGCCCATAAAGCATTTCGTAAGGTGGCATCCCGATACTAGTATGATAACTATTATTGTACGAGAATTCCACCAAAGGCAAATGCTCATCCCAACTACCGCCGAAGTCAATGATGCACGCCCGTAACATATCTTCCAAAGTTTGATTCGTACGTTCGGTTTGACCGTCCGTTTGAGGATGATACGCCGTACTCAACTTCAATTGCGTACCCATATCTTCATGAAACTTTTCCCAAAATCGAGATGTAAAACGGGTATCTCGATCCGAAATAATAGATATAGGAACCCCATGTCGCGAGACCACTTCCTTGATAAACAACTTAGCCAAGGCCTCCGACGATATCGCTTCTTTAATGGGAAGAAACAAAGCACTTTTTGTCAATCGGTCAACTATAACCCAAATCGAATCGAATTGGGTTCTCGCCGTTTTAGGTAACTTCGTAATGAAATCCATGGTAATGTGCTCCCATTTCCATTTCGGGATTTCTAACGGTTGCAACTTACCATACGGCTTTTGGTGTTCAGCTTTTACTTGTAAACACGTGACACATTGCTCAACATACTTCACAACATCACGTTTCATGCCCGGCCACCAATAATCTTTCTTCAAGTCATGATACATTTTCGTCGCGCTCGGATGAATGGAATATTTTGACTTATGTGCTTCATCAAGTAGCACCCGTCGGTAATCACCCATCTTAGGCACCCACACCCTTCCTTGAAAAGACAACAAACCACGCGGGCCCATAGTAATGAACTCCGATTGGCCCATGATTCGTTCCACATGCTTATTGTAAACGTAAGCCTCTATTTGAATCTCGCCAAGCTTCTCAAGAAAATCGTTGGAAATAATCAAACGTAACGACCCCACTTTTATCGCCGGATGTTGACTCTTTCGACTCAACGCATCCGCGACAACATTCGCCTTACCCGGATGATAAAGTATTTCACAATCGTAGTCTTTCACCACATCCATCCACCTACGTTGGCGATAATTCAAATCTCGTTGATTAAAGAGATGTTTCAAACTCTTATGATCCGAATAAATCGTACACTTGACACCATACAAGTAATGGCGCCAAATTTTCAACACATGCACAACCGCCGCCAACTCAAGATCATGAGTCGGATATCTCGTTTTGTGTTCCTTTAATTGTCTAGAGGCATAAGCGATGACTTTACCTCTTTGCATCAGAACACACCCGAGCCCATTTAGCGAAGCATCACAATAAACCGTCATATCTTCCACACCTTTCGGTAATACTAACACCGGAGCTTGACACAACTTCTCTTTTAACAATTGAAAAGCAATTTCTTGCTCGTTCTCCCAATTAAACTTAGCATTCTTTCTCGTCAACTTCGTTAATGGAGAAGCAATCTTAGAAAAGTCTTGGATAAACCGACGATAATAACCGGCCAATCCGAGGAAACTTCGGATTTCCGTAGGCGTAGTCGGTCGTCCCCAACTCTTCACTGTCTCTATCTTCCCCGGATCTACTTGAATACCGTCTTTGTTCACAATATGACCAAGGAATTGGACTTCCCTTAGCCAAAATTCACATTTGGAGAGCTTAGCATACAACTTCTCCTTTCGTAAAGTCTTCAATACTTCACGCAAATGACGTTCATGTTCGTTCATACTTTTCGAATAGACTAGTATGTCGTCGATGAACACTATTACCGACTTGTCCAACATAGGTTGGCATACTCGGTTCATAAGATCCATGAATTCCGCCGGTGCATTCGTAAGACCAAAAGGCATCACCACAAACTCAAAATGCCCATACCGCGTTCTAAAAGCCGTTTTCTCAATGTCTTCCTCACGGACCCGCATTTGGTGATAGCCGGACCGTAGATCGATCTTAGAGAAATACGTTGCACCTTGAAGTTGATCAAATAAATCGTCAATCCTAGGTAATGGATAACGATTCTTGATCGTCACTTTATTCAACTCACGGTAATCAATGCACATACGCATACTACCATCTTTCTTCTTCACAAATAACACCGGAGCGCCCCACGGTGAAGCACTCAGTCGAATAAAATCCTTCTCGAGCAATTCTTGAATTTGATTTAACAACTCTTGCATCTCCGTTGGCACTAAACGATAAGGAGTTTTAGCAATGGAGGTAGCCCCCGGAACCAACTCGATGCGAAATTCAACTTGTCTTTCCACCGGAACACCCGGTAACTCATCCGGAAAAACATCTTCAAACTCATTAACCACCGAAATTTCACGAATAGGTGGTGGCTCATTACAAGTATCAACAACATGAGCAAGGAAAGCCATGCCACCGGTAACAACATGACGACGTGCCCGTGCAAAAGTGCATATCGGCACCGGTCTCCTCCGCCTATCACCATGAATAACCACCTCTCCCCCACTTGGGGTCTTCACACGAATAAACTTATCATGGCATGCAATATCGGCTCTATAACGATCGAGCCAATCCATACCAACGACAATATCAAAGTCGCCCAAGGTCATTGGAATAAGATCAATTTTAAAGGTTTCGGCACCAAAAACAACATCACAATTTTCACACACATCGACCATTAGCACCGTCTTGCCGTTCGCTATTTCGACTTCTACCGGACGACTTAACTTAGCTAACGGTCTATCAAGTTTAGGCACAAATCTAGGAGACACAAACGACAAATTTGCACCGCTATCAAAAAGAATCCTCGCTGGATTAGAATTTACCATGAAAGTACCTGAGATAACTTCGTTCGATTGTTTGGCTTCATTATTAGTCTTCAAGTAGTTGCGACCCCTAACCGTACCCACCGCCTTCTCTAACCGCTTCACATTATCATTTCGCAAATCGGGACACTCCGGCTTCTTATGCCCCTCTTTGCCGCAATTAAAACAAGTGACTTTGTTTCCGGAAGATGGTTTCGGACACTCACGAGCCATATGACCCGGTTGCCCACAATTGTAGCACGTATAAGAAAACCCGCCGGTAGTGCCCTTCTTTGCACTATTGACACTTTCGGCCCCCCTCTTGCTCTTGCTCTTCTTGCTTGAGGCGTTAGAGTAACTAAAACCTTCAAATTTTCTTTTGGAAAACATGAAGTCACTCTTTCATGGAACCTCCGGCTCAAAACCCCGAGCCAACTCGAACAATTCATCAAAAGACTTAGCCATACCCCGACTAATCTTCCCCTTGTACTCATCATTCAAAGTACGGTAGAAATCCTTCATGAGCTTATGATCATCACCTACATATTCCGGGCCAAAACGAGTCTTTGCCAAGAATGTAGACTTGAGTGTAACCAAGTCCATTGACCCTTGTTGCAAATGCTGCAACTCGTCCCGGATGGAGCTTTCTCTCTCAAGGATTGCACTCTCTCTATAGAGTTTAATTGGAGAAGATAAGGTTGTTGGGAATGGAGTGAATGAAGCTCCAAAACTGATCCAAGGCATTAAATTCGGGCTCCAATGTGTTTTGACCAAAATGCCCTCAAAATATCTATTTTAAAAGAAGAGGAGAATCTGTCGCAGACAGATGGCGCGGCGCGCCACCAGGCCACGCGGCGCGCGACACCTCCAGTTCAGCTTCTTTCTTGCTTTTAAATATATAACCAAAACCCCGTTTCAAGTATCGAACATTACACTTATATACACTACAAATACTCGGGTCTTACAACTCTCCCCCACTTATTCGGATTGCGTCCTCTCAATCCAAGCCGCATGACACGAAGGAAGATAAACTACCACGAACTCTTCGGGCTCCCAAGTGAACTCGGAACCTTTACTTCGCCGCCATTGAACCTTGAAAGTTCTCACCTCTTTATTCCTCAACATTTTCACCTTCTCGTCAAGGATAGCAATCGGTTCCTCGACATATTCTAACTTGTTGTTTAGCTCGATCTCATCTAAAGGCATCCATGAGGAATCATCCGCAAGACACTTACGGAGGTGGGAAACATGAAATGTATTATGGATCCCCGCAAGCTCTTCGGGTAATTCCAATCGATATGCAACTTCACCAACACGAGCTAAAACCTTGAACGGCCCAATAAACCGAGGAGCTAACTTTCCCCGTTTTCGAAATCGAATAATACCCTTCCATGGCGAAACCTTAAGCATCACCATATCGCCTTCTTGGAACTCAATCAATCGCCTACGTCTATTGGCATACGACTTTTGCCTATCTTGAGCCTTCTTCAAATGTTCCCGAATCAAATCAATCTTGCTATTGGTCTCTAAAACCAAATCGGTACTCCTGATCTCTCTTTGACCCACTTCTCCCCAACAAACGGGAGTTCGACACCTACGCCCATAAAGCATTTCATAAGGTGGCATCCCGATACTAGTATGATAACTATTATTGTACGAGAATTCCACCAAAGGCAAATGCTCATCCCAACTACCATCGAAGTCAATGATGCACGCCCGTAACATATCTTCCAAAGTTTGATTCGTACGTTCGGTTTGACCGTCCGTTTGAGGATGATACGCCGTACTCAACTTCAATTGCGTACCTATATCTTCATGAAACTTTTCTCAAAATCGAGATGTAAAACGGGTATCACGATCCGAAATAATAGATATAGGAACCCCATGTCGCGAGACCACTTCCTTGATAAACAACTTAGCCAAGGCCTCCGACGATATCGCTTCTTTAATGGGAAGAAACAAAGCGCTTTTTGTCAATCGGTCAACTATAACCCAAATCGAATCGAATTGGGTTCTCGCCGTTTTAGGTAACTTCGTAATGAAATCCATGGTAATGTGCTCCCATTTCCATTTCGGGATTTCTAACGGTTGCAACTTACCATACGGCTTTTGGTGTTCAGCTTTTACTTGTAAACACGTGACACATTGCTCAACATACTTCACAACATCACGTTTCATGCCCGACCACCAATAATCTTTCTTCAAGTCATGATACATTTTCGTCGCGCTCGGATGAATGGAATATTTTGACTTATGTGCTTCATCAAGTAGCACCCGTCGGTAATCACCCATCTTAGGCACCTACACCCTTCCTTGAAAAGACAACAAACCACGCGAGCCCATAGTAATGAACTCCGATTGGCCCATGATTCGTTCCACATGCTTATTGTGAACGTAAGCCTCTATTTGAATCTCGCCAAGCTTCTCAAGAAAATCATTGGAAATAATCAAACGTAACGACCCCACTTTTATCGCCGGATGTTGACTCTTTCGACTCAACGCATCCGCGACAACATTCGCCTTACCAGGATGATAAAGTATTTCACAATCGTAGTCTTTCACCACATCCATCCACCTACGTTGGCGATAATTCAAATCTCGTTTATTAAAGAGATGTTTCAAACTCTTATGATCCGAATAAATCGTACACTTGACACCATACAAGTAATGGCGCCAATATTTTTAACGCATGCACAACCGCCGTCAACTCAAGATCATGAGTCGGATATCTCATTTCGTGTTCCTTTAATTGTCGAGATGCATAAGCGATGACTTTACCTCTTTGCATCAGAACACACCCGAGCCCATTTAGCGAAGCATCACAATAAACCATCATATCTTCCACACCTTCCGGTAATACTAACACCGGAGCTTGACACAACTTCTCTTTTAACAATTGAAAAGCAATTTCTTGCTCGTTCTCATCAAACGTAAAACATGGTGTCTTAGCACCTCGACACTACACATTTCACGCTACAACAAATAGACACATTATATACATACGCATATAATTATTCCACTCACCTCAAAGTCTTGTGAAAAGATACCCGAGCTTGCAAGACCTCAAAGTAACGTACCTATCATATAATACACATCATCAAACGTAAACTCAAGTCGGTCAACCAAACCCTTTTCACCATTCTAAGCCATTTTGACCCAAGGTGCAATTTCAACCCATTTGCACCGTTAACCCTAAATTGGGTCAACACACACCAAAACCCTAATCATTCGTCAAGATGGGTTTAAAACAAATTTAGGTCGCAAGGCTAACTCGTTTTCATACTTGCTAGGCCACTTAGGTCATTAAAGACTCATTTGACCCATTTCAAGGTCAACACACCCATTTGGGTCATCCATACCCAATAACACCCATTTACATATTATAAAAGTGTTCTAGCCACCAACTAACCAAATTTAAGACTCAAAAGTCCAATTAACACATTCAAACCCTAGGTTAGTCATCAATGAGCCTTCATAACCCATATTCACCCAAAATCCCCAAAATACTAACAAAATGGGTCTTTGGTTCATCACTAGCCCAAACCCTAACCCTTAAAGCAATTAAAGTAAGAAATCGGGTTTTATAACTTACCAACACAATCACCACGTAGCTATCGACTAGATGAACGACTTTATAACTTGCACCAAGACCCGATTCAACCTCTTTCACCCTTTAATGGAGCTTTCTCTCTCAAGGATTGCACTCTCTCTCTAGAATTTAATTGGAGAAGATAAGGTTGTTGGGAATGGAGTGAATGAAGCTCCAAAACTGATCCAAGGCATTAAATTCGGGCTCCAATGTGTTTTGACCAAAATACCCTCAAAATATCTATTTTAAAAGAAGAGGAGAATCTGTCGCAGACAGATGGCGCGGCGCTCCATCAGGCCACGCGGCGCGCGACACCTCCAGTTCTGCTTCTTTCTTGCTTTTAAATATATAACCAAAACCCCGTTTCAAGTATCGAACATTACACTTATATACACTACAAATACTCGGGTCTTACACTTTGACCGTTTTTGACCGTCTTTGACACACTTTGACCGAACTTTTAGCTCTGACCGTCTTTTGAGTCGTTTTCAGAAAAAACGGGACGGAGAACCCAAAAAACGACGCAACGGCCGACGCGTCGGACGACTTTTACAACATTGATTACAAGCATTATCCACTACACCGTATGTTGTTAGAATTGAAGTTTGACTTTTCATGTCATACTCAAAATTTTCATGATTGGGGTAAGTTCAAATAAATTTATTGCCAAAGGAAATTAACGGTTAATTAGATGTTTATAAAATATAGAAAGTTAAAAAGGAAATGAGGAAAAAGTTGTAAAGAGAAGGAAAAAATAAAGGTTTTAAAAAAAAAAAAAATTCCAAATGATCATTTTACCCCCGGAGGGGTCCAAAATTACAGGCAAGTCAGGGCTCATCACTATTAGTATTAGTTACGGAGTATAATATATGTAGGAATTAGTCAAAGTTGTAGACAATTGTATTTATAGATCCGAAATATCAAAACAAGGAAGAAGAAAAAAACTAACATTTTGTTCAATGCCATCTAACTAATGCATTTAATCTCTCCCTTAGCCTATCAGTGCCACCCAATTATCATCCCAAAACAAAGTGTATGATCCATCACCTACACTTTATTACGAATGAAACTATGAAGCTAACCCCAGTTTTTTTCACTCTAACCCACAATGCATTTGGTTCGTTTCTAAACCTATGATACCATTTATCCACCAAGGCCCTTTTTTTTTTCTTTTTAGGGACCTAATGTTTAACCCTTCTTCCCCACTTTCTCCCATTTGACCACACCATCAGCTCACCTATCCAAAAGAATATCTTCCTCAAGCTCAAGTCGTTTGAGCACACACATACTTTTTATTAGAACACCCTGTACTAGCACCTTTAAAGCCATCACCAATGTAAATATTTCTAAAGGAGTATGTAATTCCTTGTGTATTCCATTGAAAAATAATGCATATATATACAAGTGGAGATCGGCAATGCATGATGATAAATACAAATATATCCCATAATTTAAGGGATATGTCTTTGACAATTACACTCCATAATTTAAGGGGAATTTATTCTAAAGATTTTGTGTTGACTATTACTCCCCCGCAGTTGAAGCTATCGGTCTCCGTATGCAAAGACTGGAACGAAACTCGTTGAAAAGTAACCGAGGTAGTCCTTTCGTAAATATGTCAGCGATTTGAAATCGTGTCGGAACATGTAATATGCGTACTTCACCATGTGAGACTTTTTCCCGGACAAAGTGGATGTCTAGCTCTATGTGTTTAGTCCGTTGATGTTGCACGGGATTACCGGATAAGTAGATAGCACTAACATTGTCACAGAACACGATGGTGGCTTTCATAATCGGACATGTGAGCTCAAGTAATAAATTTCGTAACCAACATGATTCGGATACTACATTTGCAACTCCGCGATACTCGGCTTCGGCACTTGATCTGGAAACCGTCGGTTGTCTTTTGGATGACCAAGAAATCAAATTATTGCCCAAGTATATACAATATCCGGAAGTAGAGCGACGAGTGTCGGGGCAACCGGCCCAGTCTGCATCTGTATAGGAAACGAGTGCATGAGAAGGTGACTTCGAAATGAATAAGCCTAGAGCTAATGTGCCCTGTATGTATCGTATGATTAGCGCAAGCATGTGAGCTTCATGAGGTGCGTGCATGTGAAGACATATCTGCTGAACGGCATATGAAATATCCGGTCGCGTGAAAGTGAGATATTGTAGAGCGCATGCAAGACTCCGATAGTAAGTTGGATCCGAGTATAAATCCCCCAAAGATGCACTTTGTTTTCCCTGTGTATCAACGGGTGTTGCGACTGGGTTGCATGAAACCATACCTGCACGTTGAATAATATCGCGAGCATATGCTGTTTGATTAAGAAATAGACCGTTAGTGCTGCGACGAACTGAAATACCAAGGAAAGAACTTAAAGGATCTAAGTCCTTCATAGCAAATTCGCATGCTAGCTTGGACATGAGTTGATCACGTAGGGTATCCGAAGAAGTAGTAAGTATAATATCATCGACATATAGTAACAAATATGCAATATCCTTGCCGTGATGATAAATAAATAATGAGTGATCACATTTGCTATGTATGAAACCAATGGTAAAAATCCGCAAAACGTTGGTACCATGCACGTGGTGCTTGTTTCAAACCGTAAAGAGAACGTTTGAGCAAACATACGTGATTCGGGCGAGTGCGATCCTTAAAACCTGTAGGTTGATACATATAAACCGTTTCATTTAGATTACCATGTAAAAAAGCATTTTTAACGTCCAACTGATGTATAGGCCAAGACTTATACACGGCAATACTAAGTACGGTTCAGATGGTGGCCGGTTTTACCACCGGACTAAAAGTCTCATGACAATCAATTCCTAGCTGTTGTGCCCGTCCATCACCTACAAGATGAGCTTTGTAACGCTCAAAGCTACCATCGTGTTTTGTCTTGTGACGAAATATCCACATAGATCGGATGATATGCATGTGTGATTGACGAGGTACAAGTTCTCACGTCTTATTATCCAACAAAGCTTAGTATTCGTCGGTCATGGCACGGCGCCAATTAGGGTCAGCTAAGCCTATTTTAGGATTAGATAGTAGAGGAGAAATAGTTATGGATGCGGTAAGATTAAATGGTGTTTTTGGTTTGAAAATTCCTGACATGGAACGAGTTGTCATTGAGTGAGTAGTAGTTGAAGGTACTATATTAGAAGGTTGAGCAACAGTAGCAGAATTGGTATTAGTGGATGGGTTGGAAGGAAGCGTATGTCCAGGATGTTGAAGAGGACTTGTATCAGAAAGGGCCGAAGTAGAGGAAGGATTTTGTTGTAGTCTCTTTGTGTTATTGGGCTCAGGAGAAGAATTTGGGCTATGAGTAGAAGGTGAGTTGATAGGAGTATTGTGATGTGGGCTAGTGAAATTGTTATTAGGCTCAGGAAACTATATATTATTAATGAAGAGGGGATGTATATTCTCATGAAGAAATTTATAGTCTGGACCAGAAGTAGATAGAGAGGATGAGAAAGGAAAATTGTGTTCATTAAAAATAACATGTCTAGAAATGATAAAGTGTTTGGTTTGCATGTCGTAACATTTATAGCCGCAGTGATTTTTGGGGTAACCTAAGAAGACAAAAGGTGTTGACCGGGGTTGAAGTTTATTAATTTTAGTGGATGGAATAAGTGGGTAACATAAACAACCGAAGACACGTAGATGTTTATATTCTGGTGTACGATTATATAGTATTTGTGTTGGGGAAAAGTTATTAAGTAGTTTGGTTGGGAGAATGTTTATTAGGTAGGTAGCCATTTCGAGTGCATGAGGCCAAAAGTTAGCCAGGACGGATGAATGATACATGATGGTGCGCATAATGTTGTTAATAGCACGAATTTTTCGTTCCGCTTTACCGTTTTGAGAAGAAGTGTATGGACAAGAAAAACGAAAAACCATGCCATTTTGATTGCAAAAGTTATGAAAGGATTTATTATTGTATTCGGTGCCATTGTCGCATTGAAATGCTTTGATTTGTCTATTGAATTGTGTTTTAATAAGAGATTGAAAAGTAAGAAAACTGTTAAATACTTGCGATTTATTACCTAATGGCATTGTCCATAAAAAATTCGTAAAATCATCAAGAAAAAGTATGTAGTAACGATGGTCATTGGTACTAACTATGGGTGATGTCCACAAATCACTATGTATTATATCGAGAGGATTAAAAGTAGAATTAGTGGAAGCATGAAAAGGCAAACGAACGTGCTTTCCAAAGACACACGATTGACAAAAAGATATCTTATTCGAATTGTATTGAACATAATTTTTATTACAAAGGGACTTAAGTACATTAACGCCCGGATGACCTAAACGTTGATGCCACAAATCATGAGAAGAAACAGAAAATGCAGAAGGTTGAAGTTGTTGTGGCTTGGATGGTTGGAGAGGATATAAGTCACTGGTGCTATTACACCGCATTAGGTGGGTTCCCGTCGGAAATTCTTTCACGGTATAACCAAAAGGGTCAAATTCAATAGAGATAGAATTATCAATAGATAAACGGCGAACGGATATAAGGTTTTTAATTAAATGCGGAGCATGCAAGATGTTGGATAAATTGAGTTGTCGATTAGGGTTGATGTTTGAAGAGGTGTGTCCATAACCACTAATAGGTATGTCGTGACCATTACCAACAATAATACATTTAGAGACATTTGAAGGATAATAAGTCGTGAAATTACCTTGAGAACCTGCCATGTGTGATGTTGCTCCCGTATCGAGGTACCAGTTATTATCGGTGGGTAAGGTCATAGGAGGGTGAGTTTTGTTTGCATTTTCCATTTATATGTTGAAGAAGATTATGGCAAAGAAAAAAATGAGAATAAAGAACTTCGTATTATCTTTGAAGCGTGAGGTGACAAAATTTGAGGAAGAGAAGTTTATTTATTTTAGTAAGCAGAGGACAACAAAATTTGTAGGTGTCTGTTATCTTTTGTTATGATCTTTGTTGGTGAATTTTGTGAGAAGAGTATGAAAAGAAAATGGATATAAGGATGAACCTCAATAAAAGAAAAAAAGGTTGAAAGATTTGTGGAATAAGGAATGGAGACGTAATTGGAGGGAGGTGATAATTAACTTCAAGAATACTAAAGAAGTTTGTTGGGAGATTAGTCACATGTGCCTGTATCTGATACCATAAAGGAGTATGTAATTCCTTGTGTATTCCATTGAAATATAATGCATATATATACAAGTGGAGATCGGCAATGCATGATGATAAATACAAATATATCCCATAATTTAAGGGATATGTCTTTGACAATTACACTCCATAATTTAAGGGGAATTTATTCTAAAGATTTTGTGTTGACTATTAATTTCGTGTAATTCTTCTCCTACCAATGTAAATATTATATGTTATTATGTCCATTAAGTCGTAAACAAACGGGGTCTTAGTTATAGTTAGGCTTCATATTTATAGTTTAAAGAGAGATCGAGTTTCCTACCCTTAAAGTTAGTTTGACTTTTTAATATAGAAAGCTTTGTAATTTCTATATTTCCAAAAACGGGAATTAATAAAATATTTATGTAGTATGCTGCAGGTTTCCAAGAGTCGTTAGGATGTTAGATAATTCAAATCTGAAGATCCAAATTGAGATAAAACCTCAATTTTTATCTCAAAATGTTAATTATGGAGCTTATCTTGTATTCAAACTCTGTGCTCCAAGAAAATTCTCGAATCAACGGATGTATGTAAACCTCAAGTACCGAATTGGGGGTGAAACATTGCATGCATATATACTTTGCAACATGGAGAGAGGATAAATGGATGCGGATAAAACTGTGTCGATTCATATATGACGAGCAATATACTGATTTTGAAGTTCAGTTGGAGAGTTTTTCACGATACTATTGCGGAACTGGATCATATATTGAAGGCATTGAGTTTCGAGTCATCAATGATGCGGGTATAAAGGTGCTCTTTCTTTCCTCTTCTTGATTCTATTGTTTATATATATAGTTATATACTTATCATTACCAAAAAAAAATAATAATAATAAAAAATAATGATATATCGTTTAGTCCATCCCGACTAAAGTAAAGAGCAACCACAAATCACAAATGAAATAGTCAAGATTAGCTGATCTCTCCATGCTTACAAGTTTCTCTAATTTACCTCTTTTTTGTCTCGAATTAATATTTTAGTAATTAATTTGTTTAAAGTTTCACAAAAATAATCTAGGATTGTCATCTTGTGCGTTTTAGATTTTTTTCATTTTATTTGGTAACTAAACAGGTAAAACCTGAAGGATATGAAAAACTAAAGTGAGCAGATGCTTTCACAAACCAAAGTGAATTTTTAAAAAGTGCACATTCTTCCAGCTAAGATGGTTTTACTCGACTATTTTAATGCAGATTGTTTCATTTGGAAACCTCTTCTGCATACAAGGTATGCTTTATGAAATTAATCCTTAAATTATTCCTTGTAGACAAAGCTCTTTATGGACAATATACTTGGCGGTGTGTTCTTTATAAAATTAATCGTTAAAGTATTCTTTATAGACAAAGGTCCTTACTCAACAAAAATTTCACTTTATGGAGTGAATTTTTATTTTCACAAAAGAAAGGGAAATTAATTAATAATTTCGGACGACATGTCGTCAATAAATCTAACCCAGTAAAATTCACTTTTTGGAGCCAATTATATTTTAGCAAGAAAAGGAAAATAAAATAAATATATTTGAAAGTGTTTAGAATTTTGTGATGTATTCTCATTCCAAACAATCATATTTATACAAGTTACACATCTTGGACACCAAGTATAACATAAATATCGACATTCTAATTGGAGACTAGATACAATTCCAATTACATATGGAAACTTATATAAGGAAAATTATATCTACGCTAATACACCCCCGCAGTCGCAGCACGAGGAGGCCGGATGCTGAGACTGTCTCTGAAATCATCAAATAACACACGAGGTAATCTTTGGTGAAAATATCCGCAATTTGAAATCGCGACGGAACATGGAGGACTCGGACTTCGCCACGCGCAACTTTTTCTCAAACACAATGTATATCCATCTCAATATGTTTCGTCCGTTGATGTTGAACAGGATTTCCAGAAAGAAAGATAGCAGAAACGTTATCGCAAAACACAAGTGTACACTTAGGCAAAGGACAGTGTAACTCCAGCAGTAGATTACGTACCCAACAAGAGTCAGAGACAACATTAGCAACCCCACGATATTCAGCCTCTGCACTAGAGCGTGATAAGGTGTGTTGACGCTTAGAGGACCATGAGATAAGGTTATCTCCAAAATAAACACAGTAACCAGACTGGATGTTCCGAGTCCTCCATGTAAATGAGGTTCTCTGTATACGCAATCAAACGGCTACAGATTGACTTGTACAAATGTAACCCATGGGTCAAGGTGCCCTGTAAATAACGAATATTGCGGCGTAACTCATGTAAATGAGGTTCTCGCGGATCATGCATATGAAGACAGACCTGCTGTACGGCATAAGAAATATTAGGACGTGTAAAAGTTAAGTACTGCAACGAGCCCGCCAAACTGCGATATTCAGTAAGATTAGCAACTGGCGGGCCAGACGATCAGCTTAGTTTAGCCGACGTGTCAACAGGAGTACGAACCGAATTACATTGAGACATACCCGCATGTTCGATAATTTCTTTTGCATAAGTAGTCTGCTGTAGAAAGAGGCTATTCGGTTGAAGAGTCACAGAGATACCCAAAAAAAACTTAACGGTCTGAGATCCTTCATTGCAAATTCACGAGCTACTGTGGAGATGATCGTGTTGCGAAGAGAATCATTTGACGATGCAAGAATAATATCATCCACATATAATAAAAGATACGCCGTGTCAGAGCCTCTGTGATAAATAAAAAGAGAATTATGGATTTACTATTCTGAAACCCAATAGTAGTCACAAAATCAGCAAAACGTTGGTACCATGCCCGCAGTGCCTATTTTAAACCATAAAGAGATTTTTGTAGAAGACACATATGATCGGGAAATTTTGGATCACGAAAACCCGGTGGCTGATGCATATATCTAGTTTCCCGAAGAGTTCCATGAAGAAAAGTATTCTTAACTTCTAACTGATGAATAGACCAAGAATGTGAAATAGCGAGACTCATCACAGTACATATAGTAGTGGGTTTAACCACCAGACTAAATGTCTCATAGCAATCCACGCCAACCTGTTGTGACCTGCCATCACCTACCAAATGAGCCTTATAGCGCTCAAAAGTTAAGTCAGATTTCATTTTATGTTTAAAAACCCACATAGGACGAATTATACACATATCGGTGGTGCGTGGTACCAAAACCCATGTCTTATTATCAATTAAAGCATTAAATTCGTCGGTCATGGCCATTTTCCAATTAGGATCAAGTAACGCATCCTTAAGGTTTCGTGGAACTGGGGAAAGTGTAGTAGAAACAGAAAGATTAAAAGGAAATTTTGGTTTAAAAATACCAGACATACTACAAGTGTGAACTGTACGGGGTGGAGAGACATGGACCACGGGTGGTGGTTGAGGTGATGAGCTAGGAGAAGAAGTAGCAGTTTGTTTGTTGTGGTGGACTATGAGAAGGTGGAGGACTAGAGGTTGCTGGACTAGAATCTGGGTCGGGAAACGGGCGAGGTGAGGATGATTGATGATGGGCCGCAGTAATAGGTTGTTGGGCCGAAGAAGGACTGGAAGTGTTGGACCATAACAGTGGGTGAACATCATCTGTAAAAATAGAATACGTTTTATTTGGTGAAGACGTATTTTTAGTGAAGGGAAATTGAGTTTCATCGAAAAGAACGTGTCGTGAGATATGTATTTGTTTGGTGGTAAGGTCATAACATTTATAGCCACGATGATGAGTTGGATAACCTAGAAAAACACAAGGTTTGGAGCGGGAAGCGAGTTTATTTGTAGAATGAGAGGGTAGAAGAGGATAGCACAAACAACCGAATACACAAAGATGATTATAGGAAGGGCGTCGTTGGTAAAGAATTTCGATGGGAGTGGAGTTGTGGAGTATTTTACTGGGAATAATATTTAATAGATAGGTAGCCATTTGGAGGGCATGATGCCAAAGATTGGGTGGGACAGAAGAATGGGCAAGAAGTGTTCGGACAATATTATTGATTGCTCGAATCTTGCGTTCGGCTTTACCGTTTTGCGAAGAAGTATATGGGAAAGAGAAACGGAAAGTCATTCCATTGGAAGTGCAGAAGTTGTGGAAGGAAGTGTTGTTATATTCGGTGGCATTATCGCATTGAAAAGATTTAATTGGCATATTAAATTGCGTTTGTATATATTTCGTAAATGCAAGAAAGGTAGAAAATACTTGAGATTTATTAGACAAAGGGAATGTCCATAGGAAATTAGAAAAATCATCGAGAAAGAGAACATAATAACGATGTCCTCCGGTACTTAGCACAGGTGAAGTCCATACATCACTATGAATTATATCAAAAGGTAACACCGTAGAAGTATTTGAAGAAAAGAAAGGCAATTTGATTTGTTTACCAAACACACAAGATTGACAAGTATGTGTCTTTTTATTCTTATTATAAGAAATAAGACTTTTATTGTTAAGAAAAGATAAAACGTGATTGCCTGGATGTCCCAAACGATGATGCCATAAGTCTTGAGACACTGTTAAAAAAGTAGAAGGTAAGCTAAGACGTCGAAAGATAGATGGTGAAAGCGGATAAAGGTCGCCAAAACTATTGCATCTCATGATTGGTGTGCCCTTCGGAAAGTCCTTTACAGTAAAACCAAAAGGATCAAACTCAAGAGAAATATGGTTATCGTTAGATAATCGACGAACGGAAATAAGATTCTTTATTAACTGAGGAGAGTATAGGATATCACGTAGAATAAGTGGTCGGGTTGAGGTAGGAAAGGATGTGTTACCATAGCCTTTTATTGAAATATAATTACCATTACCAACAGCAATATGTTTAGAAATGCTTAACGGATAAAAACACATAAGTTTACCTGAAGAGGAGGCCATATGAGAAGTTGCGCCTGTATCCATATACCAATTGTCATCCGGTGTATTCAATGACATTGCTAGCTCAATATCCAAAGGTGCATAAAATAAAAATAATGCGTAAAAGAGATGTTGGAGAAGAACCAATGCAAACAAAAAAGCCACGGTCAAAAAAAGCGAATCACGACAAATAATAGCCTCAAATACAAATCAATTTATTTATTAATTGATCTTTTGTGACTAACGTAATAGCTGTAGGAGATCTCTTTTTTATTTTTTGATGAATAATAGAAAAAGTGATAAGGATTGAAGAAAGAAGGCAAATTGAAAAAGAAGAGGCAGATAGGTGATTGTTATATCCTTCTGTTCGTAATTACCAAATAGAAGAAAGACTATAATATAATACTTTAGTTCGTATCTTTGGTTCTTTCGAGGGACTGTAGGGTCTGTCCTTCAGTCGTTGTTTTGTTTCGTTTTTTATCATTTATATAATATTTCGCCGGGTGATACCTTTTACCAAAAAAAAAGAAAAAAAAAAAGAAAAAGAAAGACTATAATACTTTATTAGTGGTCTTCTAGTTATGTACCAGAGAAACTAAGATGTTATGAAGGAACTATGTGTGGCCTTATTGTATATAGCATCGAGTTTCGACCCATATGAGCTATAGGCTAAAAAGTCAGATTGTAGTGTGTTATAAATATTCAACAATTATTGTAATAAAGAATAAAGAATGAACTAATCCGGCTAGATCTTAGATCTCCGGTGTTCTTTTCCGAGCAATTCTCTTGTGGATCTAGTAGATATCATCTTCAATTGTACATTGGAACTATGATTCAGTGGTAATTTGTGCGTCTTGTTGCTGAGAATCATGAATGAAGTTCGTAGGGTTTCGACGCGTAAAACGAAGATTCCTGAAAAATTGAAGGATCATGAGGTTTATAAGCGCAAGGCTGAACAGAAAAACACAATTGGATCATTATCGAAGGGTGCAGATCAATCAATTGAAACTGTAAAAGAGGGAGATGCATCGAGCAGGCGTCCCAGCAATAACGTCGCTAAGTCACCTGCTACTGTGAGTAAGATTAATTCCTCTTCTGATGTGAATATGAAGTCACCTGGTAGTGTTGAAATGCATTCTGTGAATTTTAACTCTGAGTTTCCTGAATTGATTCGTAAGAAGAATATCCCTATGACTGATAACATGAATTCTGTGGAAACTAAAGCTGTATCTGATGATAGTTTGAATAAGGAAAATGTGTCTTATGCTGCTGCTGTTAATAAGGATAATTCTAGTATTAGAAACTTGGAATTCATTCCTACAACAGTTGATAATGATGGCAATGAATTTGTGATCTTTGAGGAAGATCTTGTGCTAGAAGGTAGTAAGAAATGGGAGAAGACTGCTTGCGGTTACTTTGTAGGGTGCTCTATGTCTTATGGTGCTATGTCATATAATCTGAAACGAATGTGGAACAAGTTTGGTATTAAGGATATTATTATGGATAGCAACCAAATTTGCTATTTCAAATTTGATAATGAAGAAGGGATGACCAAAGTCATTGACCAAAGCCCTTGGATGGTAAATGGCAAACCACTGGTTGTTAATAAATGGGATCCTGAGGTTGTGGTTGAAAGAGTTGATCCTGTTTCATTACCTGTTTGGGTGAAATTGACAAATGTACCTTTAGAAGCATGGTGTTCTAAAGGGATTAGCACTCTTGCAAGCAGACTTGGGAAGCCAGTGGTGAAGGGACTGGTAGAGCAGGTTATGCAAGAGTTCTGGTGGATATTGCTGCAGCTAAAGGGTTTGTTGACAAGATTAACATTCAATATAAAGATAAGATGCAGGCAGTAAAAATGGAAAAGCAAGTGAAGGTTGAATATTCATGGAAACCTAAAATTTGTCCTCATTGTGTGGTGTTTGGTCACAATCAAAATGAATGCAGGATTAGGCCTAGGACTACACAAGAATTAGAGGATAAGAATATGAACAAGAATAAGCAAGAGGATGGATTTGTTGTTGTGCAAAACAAAAAAGGGGGTAATCAGGCTGGAAATCAAAGCAATAAAGAACAGATTAGTAAGAAGATGGGGCAGGATCAAGTGCATACCCCTGTGAAGAAGTGGAAGATTAATGAGCAGCATGCTAATGAATTTAAGAAGAGTGCCAATAAGTATGCTGTACTTGCTGAGGATGTTGATGAATATGATGACCCAATGGTATATAAAAGGATGATTGTTGACAGGTTCCTTAAAGAAATGAAAAAACCATCTGATGAGGAAATTAAGAGATGGAATTATGATATGAAAAAATACTTTGAACTGCAATGGGAGCAATTAAAGGGTAAACATAGTTGCTCTGATGAGAATGATGAGGAAGATGTGGTTGAAGATCTGAATCAGAATCATGTGGGGGATAATGAATTGGGGGATGGTGACCCTAATGTATTACTATGATGTACTGGTTTGTATCTTACAATTTTTTAATAGAGTTTAAGGTAGCTAGCTGGAATATTCGTGGAATGAGTACTGTGAATAAGCATGATGAATTGAAGAAGTTTATAGTAGAGGAGAAAGTGCAGATTTGTGCAGTACTTGAGACTCATTTAAAAGCTCAAAATATTGACAAAGCCTGCACTAATGTCTTTAAAAATTGGGAATGGAGATCTAATCTCAAGTTTAGTCCTAATAGTTGTAGAATTATATTAGGATGGGATAATAATACTATCAAGGTTACCCCTATACATGAAGATAAACAAATTATGTTCTGTTTATTTGAAATTAGAGGTAGCACTTGTAGGTGGTATGGTAGTTTTGTGTATGCTAGTAATAATGGTAGAGAAAGAAGAAGATTGTGGAAAGAATTAGAAAAGCAAAAAAGAGTTACAATGGGTACAGCTTGGGTTATCCTTGGTGATTTCAATGTCACTAGAAAGCTAGATGAACATACTGCTGGAGGATCTTATATGTCTGAGGAAATGCAAGAATTTAATCAATGCATTGATAATATTGAAGTTGATGACATAGGGGCTTCTGGTTTTCATTTTACCTGGACCAGGTCATTGAAGAACCCTAATTGTGGTATTCTTAAAAAGCTTGACAGAATCCTTATTAATGATGATTTCCTTAAACAGTTCCCTCAAGCATATGGAAGATTTTTACCTTATATAATTTCTGATCACAGCCCTGCTATTTTAGGGCTGACAAGCCTGGTGCAAAAACAGAATAGAGCATTCAGATTCATGAATTATACTGCATATAAAGAGGGATTTTTGGAGCTGGTTGGGGAAGAGTGGGCTAAAGAGGTGAATGGGTATGCTATGTTTAGAGTGGTGAAAAAGCTAAAAAACCTAAAAAAAGGGCTGAAACAACTTAATTGGAAGAATGGGAACCTTCATGAGAATGTTCAGAAGTTGAAGAAGGAGTTAATAGAGGTTCAACAAAAGATTGATAAGGATCCTTTTGATGGCAAATTAAGAGAAGTAGCTGCCAAAGTTTTGAATGATTATGAGAATGCCAAAATTGATGAGTTGAGGTTGCTGCAACAGAAAACCAAAATGGATTGGCTACAAATGGTGATAAAAACACTAAATATTTTCACAGCATCATGAAAAGTAGGAAGCAAAAGAGCAGAGTAGAGAGTATATGTGATGAGCATGGAAATAGATTTTATGATGATCAAGTTGCTGATCAGTGTGTCAAACATTTTAAGCAATTTTTAGGGGTTGCAGTGGATGTTAGGCCAATTGATGAGTTGGGGAACATCTTTGTTAATAAAATACCTGAGGTGGTAGCTAACAAAATGGTTGAAGATGTGACTAGTGAAGAAATCAAAGCAGCCATATTTGATATTGATAATAATAAAGCTGCTGGTCCAGATGGGTTTTCTTCATGTTTCTTTAAGAAGGCTTGGCCCATTGTAGGTGAGGAGGTGTGTAATGCTATAAAAGAATTCTTCCTATCTGGCAAGTTACTTGGTGAAGTGAATGCAACATTGATTACATTGATACCTAAGATAGACACACCTAATAAGGTCTGATTTTAGACCCATTGCATGTTGCAACGTTTTGTACAAGTGTATAAGCAAAATTATTACAAATAGAATCAAAGAAGGGCTGGAGAGTGTTGTTAGTATTAATCAAAGTGCATTTATCCCTGGAAGGAGCATACAAGATAATATTATGTTGACTCAAGAGCTGCTTAAAGGATATAACAGGAAAAATGGGTCAAGCAGGTGTGCTATGAAAATAGACATTCAAAAAGCTTATGACACAATTAATTGGCAGTTTTTGGAAGGGATATTGAGGAAATTTGGTTTTCATGGAAAAATGGTGAGTTGGATTATGACTTGTGTCACCACAACTGCTTTCTCTATATGTATAAATGGGGGGATTCATGGCTTTTTCAAAGGGGGTAGAGGCTTAAGGCAAGGAGATCCAATCTCTCCTTATTTGTTTGCTTTGGTAATGGAAGTGTTTAACTTAATTTTGAGTAAACAAATTGCTGGTTGCCCTGCCTTTCAATATCATTATGGTTGTAGGAAAATGAAGTTGTCCCACTTAAGTTTTGCTGATGACTTACTGGTATTGTGTCATGGGGATGCTGAATCAGTAAGAATTATCAAAGAAGCTATGGATAGATTTAGTCAGGTCTCTGGATTGTATCCCAATATGAGTAAAAGCACAATCTTTTTTGGGAGTGTGCAATATGGTATTAGACAGCAAATACTGACCATTATGCCTTTAAGTGTGGGGAAATTGCCAGTGAGATATTTGGGTATCCCTTTATTGGCAAAAAAGCTTAGTATAAGTGATTGTAAAAGCTTGATAGATAAAGTTAAGGTGAAGGTGAACAACTGGAAATGTAGAAAGCTTTCTTATGCTGGAAGGTTGTTGTTGATTAATTCTGTCCTAAGTTCAATTCATCTATACTGGGCTTCAGTATTTATGTTGCCATCTGGTGTACTTCATGATATTGAAAAAATCTTAAAAAGCTTCTTATGGTGCCAAGGTGAAAATGTTAGAGGAAAAGCAAAAATAGCCTGGAAAATTGTATGTACCCCTAAAGATCAAGGGGGATTAGGGTTGAAGCCTCTTAAGGAATGGAATGAAGTTCTTCTTCTGAAATAGTTATGGAAGATAATTGCTAGAAAAAATTCTCTTTGGTACAATTGGGTCAATTTGGTTAAGCTTAAAGGCAGAAGCATATGGGAAATTCAGGAGGAATATAATGATAGTTGGAATTGGAAGCAATTACTAGGGTTAAGAGATAAAATAAGGGATCATATCTTTCATGTTGTGGGCAATGGGCGTAAAACTTCTATGTGGTTTGATAAGTGGTGTGATATTGGCCCGGTGGATCAGTTTGTCACAAGAAGAGATAGATACAGTGAAAGATTAAAAGATGACTTGTTGGTGTCTCATTATAAAGATAAGTATGGAAATAGTTGGCCTGATGGGTGGATTTCAAGATATCCAATATTAAGTCAAATTAAGTTGCCTAACATCACTCAAAAGGAAGATGAAAATCTGTGGGTTACTAATAATAATGAGAAGGTCAAATACACTACAAAACAGGTTTGGAAGGATATTAGGGTTGAAAACCCTGTGAAGGCCTGGTATCATGTAGTGTGGTTCCAACAGATGATTCCAAAGCATGCTTTTATACTCTGGTATCATGTAGTGTGGTTCCAACAGATGATTCCAAATGCCCAATTATCAAACAATTATCATTTATCTAATTGTTGTCATTCATATAAAAAAAACACTTATCTTTTATCAGAATACGTTTATCATTCATCATAATGTTATCATTCATCAAACACTTCTCATTCATCAAACAGTATAATTCATCAAGCATTTATCATTCATCAAAATACCCGATAATTGATAAAAATACCAAATGAATGATAAAAGTAGCTGATGAATGATAAACGATGAATGATAAAAGAACGTGATGAATGATAAAAAGTATTCGATGAATGATAAAAATATTCGATGAATGATAAAAATACCAGTGAATGATAAAGATAGCTGATGAATGATAAGCGAAGAATGACAAAATAATGTGATGAATGATATAAAAAAAGAAGATGAATGATAAAAAGGAGGTGATGAATGATAAAAAGGAGGTGATGAATGATAAAAATTAGGTGATGCATGATAAAAAAAGGGGTCAATGATAAAAAAAATTAATAAAGGATAAAAAAGGATATAATGAATGATAAAAGATTTGCTAAAAAATGAGGTGAATAATGATTAAAAAAAAACTAGATGAATGACAAAAATGAGCAGTGAATGATAGTATATAGTGAAATATCATTAACAACATAAAAAATAAAAATAGAAACCTAAAGTCCTAATAAAAGTAATTAATTTGATAGTTAAAACTTAATGAAAGGATGAAGGTCCTGAGTCTACATAGTAAAATATTATGGATTAGTCTACATAATAGCAGTCAATTATAAAAACCCCTAAGAAAAATACAGCAGGAACATGGTGATATAAACTATAAAAAATTATATATATTTGACCCAAACAATATTTTAATTGATATTAGAAAGAATCTAACACAACTACGCATACAAATAAAAACGAAAAAATATATTTATATAGTGAAGAAATCGAACCATATCAGTGTTGAGCGCATTGAGAGATGAAGGTCTGTTAAGAACTGCAGTTATGGAATATGCATGTCCTTCCACTAGTAGGGCATTTCGAGAATCGAACTCGGGACCTCCCGCACCGAAAGCGAGAATCATACCACTAGACCAAATGCCCAATTATCAAACAATTATCATTCATCTAATTGTTTTCATTCATATAAAAAACACTTATCTTTTATCAAAATACGGTTATCATTCATCATAATGCTATCATTCATCAAACACTTCTCATTTATCAAAAAACAGTATCATTCATCAATCATTTATCATTCATCAAAATACCTGATAATTGATAAAAATATCAAATGAATGATAAAAGTAGATGATGAATGATAAAGCTTTAGATTAAATGTGAAAATGGATAACAGGTCATACAGTTCTTTTAAGTGCTTGTAAATATGGGTTGAGTCCATTGACTGACATTCAAACACTAAAAGACAGCCCAAAGCAAATTTTCCGTGTTCTTTTACAAATTTGATTACATTTCGAATGAAAATTAACGCATTGATTGACCTGTTATATTAGTTTAACCCATCGACCCATTTAGACATAAAACACAGTCCAAAGTGGCTCAGTTAAAAGTGAACGGGTCAAAATTGTCACCTTAACTTTAAACATGGATTGATATGCATACCAGATATAATGACGTTGTTTATATTCACAGACTTTCTACCAGCATGATGTGCAAACAGCTCAAGATCCTTTGCCAACTGTTATGGGGTACAGAAACAGTAATAGTTAATTTTACCGAGCAACAATGAAGACAAAATTTAAGATAATCTCCATGAAATGGTAAAAGATAAAGAAAGCCACATATTTATCCAAGACTCCAATAGATCTAACATTCATCAAGTGTCATACAAGCCAACCATGTTATTCATATAGTTACCAGAACAAATTATCAATCAAAGGTGGCCATTTTGACCCATTTATCCAACATCAATGTTCACAAACCATCAACTTATGGAGAAAAAGGATTGTATGAAATTCGATTAGTAGTTGTTGGACACAAAAATATGTAACCTGGTAAAAAAAAATTACATTGTAGCAGACATCACTTAACAAGCAGAACAAAATGACGATTTATTCATAAATAACAGTTCTTACTTTTGATCTAGAACTGAAACTGTATTATCTTAAGATATGAGGACTACAACAACAGAAGAAAGGCATCTTAGTCACTTTTATAAAACTACTTTGGATGGCTAAATGGATATTTCAAAATATATTATTTAACATTTTAATTCTAAAAAACAAACTCCCTAGCACAATGAGCCAATTAAACTTCTTATATTGCTCTCTTCTATAGAATTAATGCCATCTTTCAATGTAGTGCAAATTAGATGGTATTTATCAAACACGATAACTTAAAATGTGGTTGTTCATTATAATGATAACACTTTTTTGCCTAACCTGAAATCCATGTCATGATACTTAAATTTAGTAAGTACTCCGTATCAATTATTTAGAGACAAATAACACCATAAAATATACTAGCAGAAATTCTTACCTGCTCCAAATCATTAGCTACAGCAGGGAACTCATTCAATATGTATTTCACAACATCAATAGAATCGTTTTTATTCAAATCAACTTCATCGTCAGACGTTTGATACTCCGAATCTGATCCCGAAACCCTAACTTTACCATCTCGATTTGATCTCCGGCGACTTTTGACTTGGAATCTGCAATTTCCATGACTTCAATCTGAATCGATGAATCACGAAGTACAAACAAGTGATAATGAATCCAGATCTATGCTCATTTCATCCTGAGATTCCTCGATTTGTGAAGTTTTCGAATGAAACATGAACTCGAGATCAAACTCTTCAAATTTGTTGATGTAAATAGAAATTGACGATGAACGTAGTTTAGGATTAGTGTTAAGATCATGAATGTAACTTCAATTTGTTGTAGGAATCATCTTTTGAAAGTATGAATTTTGATAAATGGCGATGATGAACATGATAGTGATAGTGTATGAATGGAGTCTTTTATTTTCATTTCTTTTATTACAGTGAAAAAAGCTATGGAAAAATAAATTATAAAAATGACTAAAATACCCTTCCGCGTTTTTTAATATAAAATTAGGATTTCTAAAATGTGAGGCTCATATTCACTTATCCACTTTGTACCCCATTTAGTGTTTATCAATGGATTGGTCCACTATATATATATATATATATATATATATATATATATATATATTACAGTAATATATTGAGTCAACAACAAGCGTCGATTTATTGGCATCTTGACTGTCGTTTAGAGCCTAAATTGAATTCCAGACAGAATTTAAAACCCATGGAAATTTAATTCTACCATTTTCACGGTGTCTCAATTTTATTATTAATATTATTTCTAATTTTATTTTACTATTTTTTAAAAAAATTTCCTACTTATTGGCCAGATGTACACTCGAAAGCAATCTCTTTATCCGTCGAATAGAGAGAGGGATGACTTTCTACTTTTGAGAGTGTTTTACTCTGTTTGGAAAAATGACTTGTTTTTATTCTCGAATAAGGGAATTATTGTATACATCTCATCTTCCCCTACACCACTCGTGGTATTGGGTGTTGTTGTATTATTATAGTAACACAACATCTTTTGTTTTTCAAAAAAAATTAAAAAATTCTTTGAAGAGTTGCCTATATTCGGTAAATTGAATGTGTAAGTGTTATTAAAAAAATGTATAAATGTAGTTCCCTACAATCCTTAGCAAGGTGAAGCTGAACTTAACAATGGATATGTAGTTCCTTACAATCCTTCCCTTTTGAAAAAGTATCAGTCACATATAAACGTTGAAAGATGTAACCAATCGGGTGCCATCAAGTATTTGTTTAAGTATATAAACAAAGGACCCGACAGGAGTACTGCAGGTATAGTGATGAATAATCATAATAATGATGATGTCGAGGGAAAAAAAGTTGATGAAATCAGAGAATATTACGACTGCAGGTATTATAACATATGATAAACATTACATATTTTTTGACAAGCTGATTTTAGTTACTTCTTTTTTGACCAACTGTTAATTTACAATTATTTTTTATCGGGTATATTTCAGCTTGCGAAGCTGCTTGGCGAATCTTTGTAAATGAAATTCATTATAAAACTCATGCAGTTGAAAGGTTATCATTTCATCTACGGAATGAACAACCAGTTCTTTTTGAAGATGATGCTGATCTACAAGATGTAACTGATAAACCATCATGTGCATCATCTCAGTTTACCAGATGGATGGAGAGGAATAAATGGGATGAGAATGCTAAAAACCAACATATACGGAATTTCCTCAAAAGTATGTTTGGGATTCATCTAATAGAGTTTGGTCGATACGTAAAAAAAACCAAAGTTAGGACGAATCCACCATGTACCTCCTTCTGCCGGTGAAGCATACTATTTGAGGATTCTTTTGAAAAGGTAAAGGGTCCCACGTGCTTTGAAGATATTCGGACAGTTAACGGAAAGTTATGTGCAACATTGAAGGATGCTTGCTATGAAATGGGTTTGTTAGACGATGACAAAGAATACGTAGAAGTCATTCAACAAGCAAGTCAGGGCCGTATTTACGATCGTTATTTGCGATGTTGTTAGTTTCCAACAATTTGTCTAGACCTGAAGATGTATGGTCACAATGTAGTGGTCTACTCGGTGAGGACATACTACACAGGCAACGGACGAGAATCGGTTTCCAGGTTCTTTTCAAACAACTTTTAGTTATAATGCATCTATAGTTATCATATTTTTGCTATTTATTTTTCATCATATTATATGATATATGATAAAATGATAATATTTCAAATCGATTAAAACACAAATACACAACAATAGTTCTTTCAGTATTCATATATGTTTTATTTGTTACTCTATTCTTTACTCAAACTATGATACAGACTATATGAAGTAAATAATGAAATTTAGACGATTCCTTGAAACATGAATAACCATTTGTTTGATTCAACCATAAAATATATAACGATAAACTAAAACAATTTAATTAGATAAAAAAAAATCGTACCTGCAACCTTACGTGATGTTGCAAATAATACAATCTGATTACTTGAACTAAATTAGCGATAAAATCTGTACTGCAAACAATCTGAGTATTAACATAATTCCTCGATTTGACCTAAATTAGCGGAAAAAATAGGTCTAATCACTAACCTTGCATGACGGTTTGATAAATGAAATCAATAGTGTCTGATTACTTGAGGTTTAATTGGTATATTAAAATTGAAGACCAATTTCTAGATCGTTCAAACTTTATCACTGGATCTATATTACTTGATACGTGGATTTGAAAATTGTTGCAAAAAACATGTGTATCGGCAGGGAGCCATGTGTTGACTTTGTCAACCCATCCAGCGGTCCCCGGTAGCCCACTGCAGCCTGGAGAAACACCATCACCCATTTCCCCACAGCATGCCAGGCCCGAGATTCGAACATGCATTGTTATTGTTGCAATCTTCGCATGCGTGGGACCAAGGGATCATTTGGACCCGATAAGAATGGTTTTTGATCCAATTCACCTAGTGGGAATCGAACTCTCACCTCCCCAAAGGGAGAGTGAGTCATTCACCACTAGACTATAGAGAAATTGAATGGTTATTTATTTTAAGCATAAAGCAGATAAGAAGAACTGAGCAGAAGTTTTATGTATATTATACAAAAAGTAATATATATAAATATAACTATAACTATATAAATTAAAATAAAAATCATTTAAATATATATTAATTTTATTTAATATATTGCCAATAATATAATATAAAAGTCCGACAAACAAATGTATTAGACTTGTTGTAGTGGTTGCCAAGCAACGGCGTCCCCGCCTATGTGGCATGGGGCAACGCCTCTCCTTCTAAATATCGTGGCGTTGGATGACCAAGAAGATGGTCTGCGCGTGGCTAGGCAACGGATCAAGCAACGGGGTGGTTTCCCCCTTTTTGTTTTTTATTTTTATTTTAAAAATCATATTTTTTATCCTCTTTTAACACTTAACCCAATTATATTTTGACACATCACCGCAATACTCTCAACCAACACCAAAAACCCACACCACCACCACTCCACAAAAACAACCCACACGTCCTAGTCATCAAAAAGGTACAAAAAGTAACTCACGCCCCCAACCACTACAAATAGTCTTAATGTTCCTGGCACCATGCGATAATTACAAAGATATTACACAAAATTTTGATCTTACTTATTTTATTATCTAACTCGATTTGAATTTTTTTATCTATCATTCGTCAATTGTTGATTTTTTTTTTTTTTTTTGATTTTTTTTCAGGATTGACAATGGAACAAAAGGATATTGACAATCATACTTTGTATGAAATTGAAATACTCCTACAGAATCAAGACAGTTCGTTGAAAAAATATCCGGGAATGCCTTATCCATCTAGTGAATTTGTTATAGACACTACTAATCGATTGGTTCACGATGAGTTAAGGTATGATCGTGTAGCCTTGGAATCCGAACATGACAATTTGTTTAGTAGTTTGAATCCAGAGCAACGACGTGTATATGACGAAATTGTTTCCGCTGTTGATAAAAGTCTTGGAGGTGTGTTTTTTGTGTATGGGTATGGCGGTACACGCAAAACATATAACACTATCGACAACCATCAGATCAAAGGGGAAAATAGTCTTAAACGTTGCTTCGAGTGGCATTGCATCACTTTTGCTAAGTGGTGGTAGAACAGCCCATTCCAGATTTGTGATTCCCATTAATACTAATGAGGATTCTGTTTGTTCTATTGATGTTAACAGTCAACTTGCCAGATTTGATGAGAAAATCTTCTTTAATAATATGGGACGAAGCTCCAATGATACATAAACATTGTTTTGAAGCTCTTGACATGACACTTAGAGATGTAATGCGTCAAACGTTACCTGAGAATAAGGATAAAGTCTTTGGAGGAAAAGTGGTGGTTTTTGGTGGAGACTTTAGACAAATACTTCCGGTTCCTAAAGGTAGCCGACAAGACATCGTGAATGCTTCTTTGAACTCATCCTATATATGGTATTATATTAAAGTGTTGAAGCTGACTATCAACATGAGGCTACAAACCGGATTCAACACATATGAAATGGAAGACATTAAAGAATTTGCAAAATGGATTCTAGATGTGGGCAATGGAACTGTTGGAGGACCAAATGATGGAGATGTTGAAATCACCATACTAGACGAGTTTCTAATCAAACAGTCAGACGACCCAATTAACTCTATTATAGAGTCAACTTACCCGGAACTGATTAATAATCTATATGAGAATACATATTTTCAAGAGAGAACTATTCTTGCTCCTACTCATGAACATGTAGATACGATTAATGATCGTTTGTTACAACTTGTCCCGGGTGAAGAATTTACTTACTTGAGTTGTGATGGTGTCGATGCTTCTGACAACTCTATGACAGGTGATCGTGGGATGCAATCTCTAGAATTCTTAAACATCCTTAAGTTTTCAGGTATTTCGAAACACAAGTTGGTTCAAAAAGTTGGTGTTCCGATCATGTTACTAAGAAACATTGAATAACCTAATGGCTTGTGTAATGGTACTAGACTAAGGGTTATTAAGCTTGAAAAATCGTTGATAACAGTTAGAGTTATGTTGAGACCCCAAAATAATTAAGGATTTAATTATGACAAAACTGTAATTTATTTGCACTAAAATGTTATGTGCAGCCATCACAAGTTTGTTTATGTATAGACAGCAGATATTGCTGTGTCGAGTGTAGTTTGCTGCTCAGTCTACCAGCACAAGGTAGACAGTGTTCTTCAATCAGCACAGGATGTGTACTCAGCAGTTCAAGAATATCAAGTGTCTCAACAATGAAGAACCAGCACAGCTGGAATGCAGCTTACTACACAAGACAGCTATGCTCCATTATAAGCATAGTAGTTTCTCGAGTGGTCTACATCAATTGTACTATTCAACAGAAGTCAAAGACAAAGTTGAACAGAAAAGGACACGCGTCGGCGGCTGACAAGTGATCTTACAAGATCACGTGGGAATGCAGAAGTTTAACGCATGTGCAGACATGGGTTATACTTTGTCAACACCTAGGGAACACAACATTCTATTTGTTTAATCAAATAGTGGTGCCAAACCGAATTGGGGTGTTCTTGCAAATAGCTACCAAAGAGGAAAAAGGAGAGCATGCTCTATGATGCAGTTGTCCCCACAAGTACAGACATCCTATGTACCAGTGGACAATAGAACCATTACACGGTTAATAGGACTACTATAAATTGTTGTGTTCACTATTGTAACAACTAGTGGTGTGGGTTTATTTATTTAGAGTCAAAAACTTGTAATAGCTTTTAGTTTACCTCTTAGCTATATTCTAGGTAATCTGTATCAACCAACTATCATTCCGCGAAGGATAGTTGTGATTCTTTGTGATTCAATCAATAAAGAATAATCGTTGAAAATTACCTGTGACTCTATTTAATTTACATGCTTGAATACTAATCGTGTTTAACTGTTAAGTTAATTAAAAGAAATTGTATTCCCCCTACAATACTCCTGTTGTTATCAAGGGACCAACAACTGGTATCAGAGCTTCCGTCTTGATAATTAATATCTTGGATCTGAATTCTCTCATGACTGCATATTCAAATACAGCTTACCTTGAAAATGGCTCATCCAATAGACCACCCAAATTTGATGAAGATGAGTATGAAATTTAGAAGGCAAGATTCATGTTTCACCTTGAGTCTATTGACCCACTCATGCCTGGTATTGCCACAGATGGTCCATTTGTTCCCACTGAGACTATTGGTAGTGCTCCAGCTACAGCTGACACTCCTACTGTTCCTGGCAGAGAGGTTATTCTCATTCCTTCTAAATGGGATGCTGAAGATAAACGTCATGTTGGACTTGACCCTAAAATCAGAACTCTATTAGCTATAACTTTGCCTAACCCACTGTTCAAACTGATTAGGGGAAAAGCAAGTGCCAAGCTTATGTTGGACTATCTAGATATCACCTATGAGGGTATGGGAGAAGTAAGGCAGAACAGAATGATTACTTTGAAAAGAGAATATGAAATGTTCTTTGCCTACAAGAATGAAACCCTTAAGCAAACCTTTATTAGGTTTAACTCCTTGATTGTAGACCTGATCACTTTGAATGTCACCTATACTAAATTTGAACAAGTAAATAAATTCATTGATTCACTGCCTACTAAATGGAAATCTGTTACTGACCCTTTAAGAACCACTCAGACCTTAAAGAACTTTAACATGTCTTCTCTCTACAGTTCACTATGGAACCATGAGAAAGCAGAGGCTAAATTTGAACTTAACTTGAAAGAAAACTTTATGTCTGCCCCTACCACTTCAAAATCTTCTAAGACAGATGATACTGCTCTTATTGCAGCTGCTAAAAAGAAAGCTCAAAAGGCTTTACTGGTTCAAAAGTTGTTGGCAGAAGAAGAGACAGCTGAGAGTGATGTGGATAGTGGTACTGGGTCTGAAGAAAGCAGTGATGATGAAAGTGATGTAGAAGGGTTTGCTGAAGGTATGGCTTTGCTGGCTAGGCAGTTCAAAAGGTTCAATCGTAATAGAACCAGCAAGTCATATAAAGGGAGTAAGAAACCGAGTGCTAGGTATAGCAGCAAGTCAGTCAAGGGTCCTAAATCTGAGTGTTATAATTGTAGGAAGGTTGGACATTTTGCTGTTGAATGCATGTCAAAGAAACCTTCAACTTCACATGCTAACTCTTTCTCAAAAGCTGATAAGTACAAGAACAAGTACAAAGCTATGAAAGCTCAGATGAAGGAAAGTGCTAAGACTGATAAGAAGGGTAAAAAGCCAGAAAAGGTTCTAGTTGCTGAGCATCATGATTGGGATGAAACCAGCTCGTCGTCATCCTCTGATAGTGATACTGATGATGATGGTGCTGGTTATGCTTCTGGTAAAAAGCTGTGTTTAATGGCCAAGGAGGTCAAGGAGTCTGATGAGGATGATAGTGGTAGTAAGTTTTTGGCTGATATGAGGGAAGCTGATCAGAAAAAAGATTCACCTCAATGGAAAACTGAAATGATGTATAAGTTTGATAATTTTCGAACTTATACTGATAATGAAAAAGCCGAAATGTTTGACTACCTAAGAGTTGACTTATGTAGAGGCAGCAAACGTGAAGAAGTTTTGAAAACTGAAAACAAATCTTTAAATGAGAAACTTAAAAGCAAAAATGATGAAATTAAAATCTTAAAAGATGATATTTCCAAACTTGAAAACCAAAACTTTGCTTTAAAGTCTCTTCACGTTGAGGCAGCAGAAGTTAAGAACCAGCTGGATAATCTTAAAAAGGTTGTCGCTTCGTGGTGTACATCTGCTCAACGCACAGCCAAGTGTGTTAACGAGTATGTGCCTGCCCAAGTTGAAGCTTTCTTTGCTGGTACTATGCTGCTGCTATTGCAGAAGTTACTTTCATGGACCCAATTCTTGAAACTGATCCTGAAGTTGTCTTGCCAAATACTTTTGCCAAGATAGTTAAGGATAAAAAGGTCTTGACAAATAAGTTTGTTAGACCTGATGTGTCCACACCACCTGCCATGAAAGAGATTTTGGAGGATGAAGTTAGAGCAAGAGAAGCCAGTACCTCAATTGATGAGACTACTGACCCCCCAAGCATCTACTACATGACTCCAAAAGAAAGACGTATTAAAAGGGAAATCACTGAAAATAATCTAAGAAAAATTAAACCAATTGATTCCCCTTCGTGTTCGAGTTCCAATTGTGCTGAGCCAGCTGATGACAAACTTACTGGTCAACCAGTAGCTGTAGACAAGCTAGTCAAACGAAATACTGGCAAGTCCAAGGCAGCAGGTAAAACTTCTTCTAGCTCATCAGCTTCAGTAGACAAGCCAGTAGCTTCCCACGCTGGCTCGTCAAGTGATAAAGGCAAAGCAATACGCCATGACTATGGTACTGGTTCTAAGAAGAAATCTGCGCTTAAGGGAAAAGCAAAAGTGACTCTAATGATGAGCTGTCTATCACTGAGATTATGACAGTCAAGCTTGACCAGCTAATTGAGGTAGTAACCAAAAGTCGACCCGATCTTACTGCACCCATTTACTCAGTGTATAACCAGTCACTGATACCAAATGTGAGAAAATGCTACAAATGTGGCAGCAAGTTTCACTTAGCCAACCGGTGTACTCTAACCCTAACCCCATCTGCTGCTGCTTCTTCAAGCAAACCAGCAGACAGGAAGAGATCATCAAAGATGACCCTTCCAGAACCCATCCTTGGATGGGTTCCCAAAAAGAACTAATCTCTTAGCTACTGTGCAGGGCATTCAAAACAAGCAAATCTGGTATATCGATAGTAGTTGTTCGAGACATATGACTGGATGTAAGTCCCTGCTGATGGACTATCAAGAAAAGAATGGTCCAGTTGTTTCGTATAGAGATAATTCGTTGGGTTACACAAAGGGTTTTGGTACTTTGACAAATGGGAATGTCACGTTCTCAAATTTTGCATATGTCGTTGGGCTTAAACATAATTTACTCAGCATAAGCCAACTGACAAGTAAGAATAAGATAGTCCAATTCAGAAGAAAAATTGGCACTATTTTTTATAAGATAGAGAAGCCACTGCTGACTGAAAAACATCATGAAAACATGTATCAAATTGACATGAACACAACAGTCACAACAACTGATACTTGTTTCTATTCAAAGGCAGCAGACAACCTGAAGTGGTTATGGCACAAGAGACTCTCACATCTCAACTTCAAAGACATTCTCAAATTATCCAGTAGAATTTTGGTGTCTGAGCTACCCACTATGTCTTATGTAAAGGATAGATTGTGTCCTGGCTGTGAAAAGGGAAAACATCACCATGCCTCATTCAAATCAAAGCAAATCTCATCTGTTGAGAAACCATTTCATTTACTTCATATGGATCTATTTGGTCCTGTTAATGTGGCCAGCTGTAGTGGGAAGAAGTATACACTGGTTATTGTTGATGAATATTCCAGATACACCTGGGTATTCTTTTTAAAGTAAAAGAGTGAAGCTGCTGATGAAATTATCAATTTTATCAAAAGAATGGAGCTTTTAAATGGGCAACTGGTGAAACAGCTAAGAAGTGATCATGGTACAGAATTCAGAATTGCTACATTAGAAGAATTTTGTGCTGACAAAGGTATTTCACGGAACTTTTCTGCTGTGAGAACACCTCAACAGAATGGTGTTGCAGAAAGAAGAAACAAAACTCTCATTGAAGCAGCAAGATCTATGTTAGCTGAGTCTGGGCTGAAAAATTCATATTGGGCAGAAGCTGTGAACACTGCATGTTTTACCCAGAATAGATCTTTAATAGTGAAAAGACATCAGAAAACTTCTTATGAAGTTCTCAAAGGAAGAAGACCCTCAATTTCATTTCTTCATGTATTTGGCACTCCCTGTTTCATTCTAAACAATAGGGATCAGCTAGGCAAGTTTGATGCTAAGGCTGATAAAGGTATATTCTTGGGATATTCCAACATGTCAAAGGCATTTAGGGTTTTCAATAAAAGAAGGGGTTGTTTTGAAGAATCAATTAATGTTACATTTGATGAAACTGCCCCAGCTTCATCTCCCAGTCAAGAAGATGAAGAGTTATTGTTTGAAGAGCCTACTCAGCAAGCTCTTGATAATGAAGAAGAACCAGCTGCAAATCCCTCACCAATCCATGTTGCTGGGTTCTTTGATGATGAGATGGAACACTCTGTTCTATCTATGTCTAAACCAAGTGGACCTATTGGCTCTACTGAAGTCCTACAACTTGAGCATAGGTCTACTGGTTCTGAAGGATTACAAGCTGGTACTGGTTACATTAATAATGAACAGCTGTCTCCAACTGCTGCTCATACCTTTGAACCAGCTGATGATCAAGATGCTGTGTGTTCCACTACAAGCTCACCTGTTCATAACACTAGATGGACAAAAGAGCATCCAATTGAGCAAGTTATTGGTAATCTGGCTAGTGGCGTTAAAACAAGAAGACATGCAACCAGCAACTTTTGTATGCATGTAAATTTTGTGTCTACCATTGAACCTACATGTCCTGATGAAGCAATCAAAGATCCAAGCTGGGCAGGAGCTATGCAAGAAGAGATCTCCCAGTTTGATAGGAATAAGGTTTGGACATTGGTACCTAAACTTGATGATGAAACTAAGAAGATCATTGGTACCAAGTGGGTTTTCAAGAACAAGATGGATGAAGATGGGATTGTGATCAGAAACAAAGCTAGATTGATAGCTCAAGGTTTCAAACAGGAAGAAGGATTGAATTATGGAGAGACATATGCTCCAGTGACTAGGATGGAAGCTATCAGATTGTTCTTGGCATATGCTGCTAAGATGAACTTTAGGGTATTCCAGATGGATGTTAAATCTGCATTTCTAAATGGAAAGCTGCAAGAAGAAGTTTATGTCAAACAGCCTCCTGGTTTTGTAAGCAGTAAATATCCAGACCATGTCTACAAGCTAGACAAATCTCTTTATGACCTCAAACAGGCACCAAGAGCATGGTATGAGACACTTCATGTGTATCTCACTGGTATAGGTTTTAAAGTTGGAACAATTGATACCACTCTGTTCTCAAAAGAGACAGATGGTGATCTCTTGCTGGTACAGATATATGTGGATGATATTATTTATGGATCTAAAAATGAGAAACATTGTCAAGATTTTTCAAAACTTATGTCAAAGACATATGAAATGAGCTTACAAAGAGATTTGCAATACTTTTTGGGATTGCAAATTAAATAACTTGATGATGGAATTTTTATAAGTCAGGATAAATATATCAAAGATATGTTAAAGAAATATGGTCTGACCTGTTTAAAGGATATAGGGACCCCAATGGCAGCATATATTAAAATAGATGCTGATCCCAATGGTGAACCAGTCAATATCACTGAATATAGAGGTATGATTGGATCCCTACTTTATCTTACAGCCAGCAGACCAGATATTATGTTTGCCACATGTCTCTGTGCCAGATATCAAGTGTGAAGACCCGTCCTAATCCATCCGGTAGAAGTCCATATCAATTATAAACGATTCACAACAGTTGATTACATCGCGAGGTACTTGACCTCTATATGATACATTTTACAAACATTGCATTCGTTTTTGAAAAGACAATCTTTCATTACATCAAAAGTTGACAACATGCATACCATTTCGTAATATATCCTACTATAATTGACTTAATAATAATCTTGATGAACTCAACGACTCGAATGCAACATCTTTTGAAATATGTCATGAATGACTCCAAGTAATATCTTTAAGATAAGCAAATGCACAGCGGAAGATTTCTTTCGTACCTGAGAATAAACATGCTTTAAAGTGTCAACCAAAAGGTTGGTGAGTTCATTAGTTTAACATAAACAATAAAATTCATCATTTTGATAGACCACAAGATTTCATATTTCCATTTCTCATAAACATACGTCCCATGCATAGAGACAAAAATATCATTCATATGGATTGAACACCTGATAACCGACATTCACAATATGCATATAAGAATATCCCCATCATTCTGGGATCCTCCTTCGGACATGATATAAATTTCGAAGTACTAAAGCATCCGGTACTTTGGATGGGGCTTGTTGGGCCCGATAGATCTATCTTTAGAGTTCGCGTCAATTAGGGTGTCTGTTCCCTAATTCTTAGATTACCAGACTTAATAAAAAGGGGCATATTCGATTTTGATAATTCAACCATATAATGTAGTTTCGATTACTTGTGTCTATTTCATAAAACATTTATAAAAATTGCGCATGTATTCTCAGCCCAAAAATATAAAGGGTAAAAAGGCAAATGAAACTCACGCATATAAATATTGTAAAACAGTTAATAAAGTATTTGCATGTATTCTCAGCCCAAAAACGTAAAGAGTAAAAGGGAGCAAATGAAACTCACCATACTGTATTTTGTAGTAAAAATACATATGACGTCATTTAACTAGTGTAGGGTTGACCTCGAATTCACGAACCTATATCATTTATATATATATATATATATATATATATATATATATATATATATATATATATATATATATATATATATATATATATATATATATATATATTAACACATATAATAACAATTAAACAAGCTTTATATATATTAATTTTAATGTACTTCATAATTTGTATGTTATATTAATAAATAGTTTAATTATAACTATTTTATATATTTTAGTAAAATAATTAATATTCTTATATATATGATTATATTAGAATATGTTTATCTATTATATATAATCTAGTTGATATGTTATCAATATGTAATATTAGTATGGTTAGGATATATGTAAAATATATTTTTATATAAGTATCATTTTTTTATTAAAATTCTAATTATAATAATACTAAAAATAATATTGGCAATGATAAAAATAATAGTAATGTTAATAAAAATAATAATAATAATAATATAGAAAACTACCTTCCAACAGTTTTCCAAAAAGAAATGCCCATGCCAAGGCTTGAACTCGCGACCTCTCGAATAACACACAAGACCCTTAACCAATGCTCTGCTTCATATTTTTCTGAAATGATCCTTGATTAAAATCCATATAACCCTTCTACCCGTCTGTCCTTCTTCTTATTATTATTAAAAAATGTGCCATAGTCCAGGCTCAAACCTGAGACCTCTAGCTTAACATCAATGTACCTAACCAATGCACTGCTTATTCAATTTTGTTCTAATGTTCCCTTTGATCCTTCTAACGTTACAACATAAGTGGGATTTAACATGAGCCCAACATATTAAAACTTGAAACCCATTTAACAAAATCAATTTAACCCAAGCCCGATCCTATGTCCATTGAATCTGCAACAGGTTACCAGGCGTCATGTTGCAGTGAATTCGCAAATCAATAGAAATTCGGTTGAACACATCGTTTAACACATCATCATGCCTTATAACATTATTGTCATATTTCCTTTATAAACCTACTCTTGTACCTTACCATACTTTATCAATTCACTAACCCACTAATCACTAAGAAACAATTCGGTGGTTGATTGAATGAAAAGGAAACATGATCGAGAAGTAAAGAGAATAACATATTTTAACATTATTGTCTCATTATCCCCTTTTATCATCATGGTAACCGTAACCATCATCATCATCATACTATATGTAACATCATTATGATCATAATCAAAATCAATCTTTCCTTTTCATCAAATAATATCATGTTATCCATTCATCACCATTTCTTCCTTTGTTTATTCAATAGAAACCGTAAGGTGTTATTAGCCTAGAAGCTCGGCCCACTAGCTACTTTAGTCAATCTAGCAAGGACAAGAAAACACTACCTAATCAACTAATAATTCTCGGCCCTATTATCATATTAAATTCACGACAAGTGTTAAGGTATTTAGAATTTGTAAGAGCAAACCTAATATGCAGCTGTAAAGTCTCATAGACGATTACCAAACAGAAGTTGATGAAGGGAACTTAACAGCGACCATATAATCATTAATTTGCAAGTTGTCCAATTGTTGTAAGCAAGTTGAAATGTGTCGGCCATGGTACAAATGAATATAGATCTTTTTCCTTAACTCCACCAACTCCTCCACTAACTAGGAAATGATTGGAAAGTAGGAGCAAGAAAAAGAAAGAAAAGTATATATATATATATATATATATATATATATATATATATATATATATATATATATATATATATATATATATTGGACAAAAAGCATAAACCGAAAGAAAGAAAAGAGAAGGAAGAATGAAGAAAATAAAGTGATGATAGTGGTGTTTGTTAGGGCAAGAAGGTGGTTTGCGATGATTATGGTGATCCACGATGGTACTGAAGCTGTGATGGTGTAGTGTGACGGTTGTGGAGGTTTTGATGGAAAGCAGAAAATACAAGGCGGTGTTCGATGGAAATAGGTTTGAAGAGGGCCATGGTTCACGATCATAAACATAACCGAAAAAAAATAAGTGGGTTTAGGGTGGCATTAGGGTGGTAGCCGGTGATGATCATGGTGTGGTGGTGATGGTTATCTACGGTTCAATGGGTGGAAATTGGGTAGTGTATGGTGGACCGTAGGTGAAGGTTTAAGTTTAGGAGTAACAAGAAGTTTAAGTTTGATTCTTTTAATTTTCATTTATTAACTCCGAATAATAGCAGTGGTTTGTATCTGTTATAATTTTTATTTTTATTTTTATTTTTAAAAATATAATCCAGAATGGTCTAATGTAGTCAGTAATCAAATATTTGGTGATAGTACAAGTGATTTGATTGTTCTTTGTTTGCATTTGTGGATTCGATTTCAAATGGTACACCTTATACAAACATAAAGGACGGGTAGATAGAATTTGATGTTGATATTTAATAGAATTGAATACTTTATCAGTTTAATATTCGACCAAGTTTGTATTTAACTGATTTGTTGTGATCTCCTACTGATTCTACGCATTTGTATATATCATCTATGTAAAATTAATAATTATAAGTAAAACTAAATAATAATATAGTTACTAATATTATAAGCACAAACTACTATTATTAATAATATAGATAATAATAAGATTAAGAATCAAAGTAATATTTATAATAAAAATGATATTAATCTTTAATGGTATTTAATAATAATGATAATATAAATAAATAATAAGAATAATGATAATTATTAATAATAAGGTTAATAACAATATTACTAATATCATTAGTAACTATTGATGATAGTAAAAATTAATAACAATAATAATGACATTAATCATAATAATAATAACATTGTTAATGATAATAATAGTAATACTAATTATACTGATATTAATATTCTTCATGATAGTAATAGTATAAATAATAATATTAATAACAATAATTTGTATGTTTCAATTTCTATATATGCCATTTAATAGTTATACATTTTTATATACTATAATATACACACAATCTTAATTTTCAATATGTTACATCTACTTACATTTATATACATATACATATTTATTTACAAACGATGGTTCGTGAATCGTCGGAATTTGTCAAAGGGTAAATGAATACATGAACATAGTTCAAAATTTCTTAGACTTCAATATTACAGACTTTGCTTATCGTGTCGAAATTATATGAAGATCAAGTTTAAATTTGGTCGGAAATTCCCGGGTCGTCACAGTACCTACCCGTTAAAGAAATTTCGTCCCGAAATTTGAGTGAGGTGGTCATGGCTAACAATAGGAATATTTTCATGACGAATATTAGCTGATAAATAGAGTTTTATCAATATTGAATAATACAGATAAAATAATTCGATTATTCGAAGAGCATGAATGAAGTTATCACTAAATAGTGCAATGAGAAAGACAAGTTTCATCATAACTTTTGACTAGTCATGGTTGAATTTAGAAAATGAGGCGTGTCTTAACTTTTGACGTAGAGGGTTGAATTCCGGAATTCAAGAGATTTGAAGAAAATCTTCGAAATCTAAAAGATTTGATTTCTTCGGCGAATAAGGAAATTAGGATCTCTACAATTAATACGGTGATCTGCTTCGATTACTCTGTCTGATATTTCCACTATAAATTAAACTCTTCCATTCCATTATCCTCACCATTCCTATACTTTCTTTCTTAGTTCATACATCCAAAAGATCGTGAAAATGCTTAATCCCGTTCTAATCCCTGATACTTTCCTAATTATCATTTCTGTCATCCTTCTTTACATTCATCCACCAAGAAAATCTGTTTACTTCTACTATTACCTTGGGATGATACTATTCTTAATTCTACCGTGTCTTTATATTGTTATTCGTATTAATATCCACGGTTTGTAATCTCCGTGTTGTTATTGGGCTTTAGATTTTCTCTTATATTTCGGTGTTCCTGCTTCTGTCTCCTATAATCATTGTCATCTACAGTTAATGCTCCCTCTTATTTGCTGCGATTTATACCCCCTTTCTATTTCGGAGCTTCATGCTTTTGTTTTCTTTTCGCAAGTATTGGTCCAGAATTTGTAGATATGGAGTTCCGAATGATCTTAATGTTCTAAACAAGAAAGAACGTAATAGCACGATTTGATTTGTCAAATTACCAGAATCACTGAGAATATAACTATCAAGAATATATTTTCTTGATATGTTCAGAAGTTAATTTGAATGAAAGAGTTATGTAACATGGCACATGATGACGTTATAATCTGTGAATCATCATGTTCCATTTAGAAACTCAACATGACTTACTGTAATATAATCACGTTGATCAAGTGTCATTATATTATACTAATTCATGCATCAATTTCTTTACATTTCTCCATAATTTATTCATAAATTAAACTTAGATTTTTCAGAAGTTTCCTATATAATGAAACACAGGAAGCACGAAGAGGTATATAATTTCGGACGAGAATATTTATGAAAATATCCTCAGAAATATTGAAGATATTGATGATGATATTTTGGAATTTCTAAGTTCGATGGTTGATGGAGAAAGATTTTTCGCAAGATTTTAACATGACTTAGGAGCAAGATATTTTCTAAAGATTTCAACGGATCCAGAATTACCTGAATTCTTTGAATATAGGGTATGGTCCTTGTATTTGTCCTTGGTCTCCTTCGTGGTTAGCTCAATCTGTTTTCCAGTTCCAGCTTTTCTGAGCTTTTCCAACATACTATTCTTTATCATCAAACTTCTGATGATTAAGGTCGTTTACGGTTGTCTACGGTTTCTGCTGCTTCATTCAGCTTTTTCAACATTCAGAGTATTGATTTGTAGACCGAGTGCTTTTCAGAATTTCAGAGTGGAAGATCATAATTCTAAGAGATAAATGTTATATGGATACATATAACTGTTGATGTGGAAACGTTGCGAGACTCACAATACAGATTTGCTGATTTCCGGTAATTGGTATGGCAATTCTTGTTACAAGATGCGGATGAGTACATGATGAGACTTCAATAGATAAATATAATGATTTGTCAGAGAGATTTAAGCCAAGGAACAACGGGGTTGCTGGTACGTCTGTTGGTAATATGATGGAATATAAAAGGTTCCCCGGTAACGAAGACGAAGGCAAACTTATATATCAAGGTTATAATAAGGCTAATTCGAATGAAAAGTCGAAGTTGATTTATTGGAGTTGTGAAAAAATTAGCTATCTCGAACAGGATTTGCAAGGTTATTTTCGTTAATAATAACGCCAAAGAAACTAGCACAGATATGTGTTAAACGTTTACTCAGGTTTCGAGTATTTTCAGGTGCATGACTATATGCATCAATCTTTTCTTCCGTAAATGAAGTGCGGTTGGTTCATCCTCTCGATTGAGGTGTTTTCAAGAATCATGAAAGGTTTGAACGCAGATTGGAATCGTCAAGATACAAATGAGGTTTAAGATGAAATCAAGTGGCAATTTGAAGAATTGTTTAATTTCATATGTTATAGTCAATATTTTAATTCATTTTGATTGTCCAATGTTGGTAGTCCACAGTTAATAGTCCACAATTAGCAATTCAATATTTCATATATAGTTTAATATATAATATTTGAATTAATTAATACGTATTGTGACCCGTATTCGTCTCAGACTTGATCACAACTCATAGTATATATATTATTATAGAATCAACTTCAACCCTGTATAGAGAACTCTATCATTACTGCATATAGAGTGTCTATGGTTATTCTAAATAATATATATATATATATATATATATATATATATATATATATATATATATATATATATATATATATATATATATATATATATATATATATATATATATATATATGCGTCGATATGATATGTCAAAACCTTGTATACGTGTCCCTATATTTAAAGTGCATAAAAATAAATAACAGAAATTAAATGACGATAAATAAAGTGCGTAAAGTAAATAACAGAAATTAAATGACAATAAATAAAATTGCGAGAATGTAAATTGCGATAATTAAATTGCGATAAATAAAATGTAACCAGTTAGCTAGGAACAATTATCTAGGATTTTGTTAGCGTGGATTCTTAATAGAATTTCTCATAATTAATTCATTTGTTTCTAACAAATTTTATTTTATCAAATGTTTTCTTCATTATGCGACTTGTTGGATTCTGATAGGTCAAAATCCAAATTTAAAATTGAATGAAAATGGTTATTCTGCGGTGAACGGATACGGATACCGGTGGATGTAAGTAGGATAGTGAATAACTGTTGAATCAGATTCGAAGAATATACAGTGTAACTTATTAATGTGAAATTTAAATATTCCTCGGGTATTACCTACCTGTTAAAATATTTTCACCATTAACAGTTTGTTCAAAAGAATTTTTAATTACAATCTTTATGAAAATATATATACATATATATTTTCTTCAGATATAATCATGGATTTAATGAGTCAATATGATATTAAACTCATTTGATTTACCGTTAGAATAAGAATATATAATCTCTAAAACATTAGAGATTATATAATCGTCATGTCGAATAAAGATAAATGATGTAGAACGATTCATAGATTGATGATTATGCTCGAGGTACATAATGAGATGTTGAGGCATAGATTGTTGATGGTACTGGTGTCGTTATTGATGGTACTGTTGGTGTCGGTGATGTTGCTGAAGCTGGTATGTTTTGCACCATATTTTCCAAGGCTATAACTCGGGCGCGAAGCTCGTTGACTTCTTATATTATTCCGGGATGATTGTCGGTCGAAACGAGCGGATGAATAAGGTTTTGAATTTGAGATAGTACATAATCATGGCAATATATTCGGGTAATGAGGGCGAACATAGTGTTTCGGATTGGTTCGCCGGTGAATACTTCAGGTTCTTCGTCAAGACGTGAATTTGGTTGATGGAAAGGATCGCCTTCTTTTCGTCTCCAATGATTTAGTAGGCTACGATCCCATCAAATGAATTGGTTGATTCATTCTAGAACACTGCTTTTGGAGCTTAGGTGAAACTTCATATCAGAATAGTTGTCGGAATTCGAGGAATTCGAACTGGTTGAGGGATTCATCTCATACAATCAGATGAAGGATTTTTCGATAAGAAATAGATTATAGGATGTAGATTAGTACTCTGCAATACATAATTTACATATGCATATATAATACTAAAATCCCATAAGTTACCGAGGAATCTACGGAATCTGTCAGGCAAAGGTAACAATAACAGATACGCTAAGATATGAATTTTGTCTATACACTATTCATGCAATCATTGTAGTATGATGTGTCTAGACTAAGAATGATAAGCAAGTGATTCCCTAAGATTGATAAGCAGGTAATTTTCGACACGAATTGATAAGCAAAACTTTTGACATGCAGATACGGTCGAAGTCCAGACTCACTAATGCATCCTAACGACTTATCAGTTATACACACTAATGCAGACTTGGTTCGCTAAGACCACCGCTCTGATACCAACTGTGAAGACCCGTCCTAATCCATCCGAACGAAGTCCATATCAATTATAAACGATTCACAACAGTTGATTACATCGCGAGGTACTTGACCTCTATATGATACATTTTACAAACATTGCATTCGTTTTTGAAAAGACAATCTTTCATTACATCAAAAGTTGACAACATGCATACCATTTCGTAATATATCCTACTATAATTGACTTAATAATAATCTTGATGAACTCAACGACTCGAATGCAACATCTTTTGAAATATGTCATGAATGACTCCAAGTAATATCTTTAAGATGAGCAAATGCACAGCGGAAGATTTCTTTCGTACCTGAGAATAAACATGCTTTAAAGTGTCAACCAAAAGGTTGGTGAGTTCATTAGTTTAACATAAACAATAAAATTCATCATTTTGATAGACCACAAGATTTCATATTTCCATTTCTCATAAACATACGTCCCATGCATAGAGACAAAAATATCATTCATATGGATTGAACACCTAGTAACCGACATTCACAATATGCATATAAGAATATCTCCATCATTCCTGGATCCTCCTTCGGACATGATATAAATTTCGAAGTACTAAAGCATCCGGTACTTTGGATGGGGCTTGTTGGGCCCGATAGATCTATCTTTAGAGTTCGCGTCAATTAGGGTGTCTGTTCCCTAATTCTTAGATTACCAGACTTAATATAAAGGGGCATATTCGATTTCGATAATTCAACCATATAATGTAGTTTCGATTACTTGTGTCTATTTCGTAAAACATTTATAAAAATTGCGCATGTATTCTCAGCCCAAAAATATAAAGGGTAAAAAGGCAAATGAAACTCACGCATATAAATATTGTAAAACAGTTAATAAAGTATTTGCATGTATTCTCAGCCCAAAAACGTAAAGAGTAAAAGGGAGCAAATGAAACTCACCATACTGTATTTTGTAGTAAAAATACATATGACGTCATTTAACAAGTGTAGGGTTGACCTCGGATTCACGAACCTATATCATTTATGTATATATTAACACATATAATAACAATTAAACAAGCTTTATATATATTAATTTTAATGTACTTCATAATTTGTATGTTATATTAATAAATAGTTTAATTATAACTATTTTATATATTTTAGTTAAATAATTAATATTCTTATATATATATGATTATATTAGAATATGTTTATCTATTATATATAATCTAGTTGATATGTTATCAATATGTAATATTAGTATGGTTAGGATATATGTAAAATATATTTTTATATAAGTATCATTCTTTTATTAAAATTCTAATTATAATAATACTAAAAATAATATTGGCAATGATAAAAATAATAGTAATGTTAATAAAAATAATAATAATAATAATATAGAAAACTACCTTCCAACAGTTTTCCAAAAAGAAATGCCCATGCCAAGGCTTGAACTCGCGACCTCTCGAATAACACACAAGACCCTTAACCAATGCTCTGCTTCATATTTTTCTGAAATGATCCTTGATTAAAATCCATATAACCCTTCTACCCGTCTGTCCTTCTTCTTATTATTATTAAAAAAATGTGCCATAGTCCAGGCTCAAACCTGAGACCTCTAGCTTAACATCAACGTACCTAACCAATGCACCGCTTATTCAATTCTGTTCTAATGTTCCCTTTGATCCTTCTAACGTTACAACATAAGTGGGATTTAACATGAGCCCAACATATTAAAACTTGAAACCCATTTAACAAAATCCATTTAACCCAAGCCTGATCCTATGTCCATTGAATCTGCAACAGGTTACCAGGCGTCATGTTACAGTGAATTCGTAAATCAATAGAAATTCGGTTGAACACATCGTTTAACACATCATCATGCCTTATAACATTATTATCATATTTCCTTTATAAACCTACTCTTGTACCCTACCATACTTTATCAATTCACTAACCCACTAATCACTAAGAAACAATTCGGTGGTTGATTGAATGAAAAGGAAACATGATCGAGCAGTAAAGAGAATAACATATTTTAACATTATTGTCTCATTATCCCCTTTTATCATCATGGTAACTGTAACCATCATCATCATCATACTATATGTAACATCATTATGATCATAATCATAATCAATCTTTCCTTTTCATCAAATAATATCATGTTATCCATTCATCAACATTTCTTCCTTTGTTTATTCAATAGAAACCGTAAGGTGTTATTAGCCTAGAAGCTCGGCCCACTAGCTACTTTAGTCAATCTAGCAAGGAAAGAAAACACTACCTAATCAACTAATAATTCTCGGCCCTATTATCATATTAAATTCACGACAAGTGTTAAGGTATTTAGAATTTGTAAGAGCAAACCTAATATGCAGCTGTAAAGTCTCATAGACGATTACCAAACAGAAGTTGATGGAGGGAACTTAACAACGACCATATAATCATTAATTTGCAAGTTGTCCAATTGTTGTAAGCAAGTTGAAATGTGTCGGCCATGGTACAAATGAATATAGATCTTTTTCCTTAACTCCACCAACTCCTCCACTAACTAGGAAATGATTGGAAAGTAGGAGCAAGAAAAAGAAAGAAAAGTATATATATATATATATATATATATATATATATATATATATATATATATATATATATATATATATATATATATATATATATATGTGTGTGTGTGTGTGTGTGTGTGTGTGTGTGTGTGTGTGTGGAGTTGCAAGTCGTGGTTTTGATACAGCAACCATAGCAGCTTGGTTTCGAGAAATAAAACAAAAGTAAGATGCAGCTGCAGCAGTAAACGATGGTGGTTTTTGTTCGGTTATAGCTGTAGGTGTAGTTAGCTTTTGAGAATCTTGGACAAAAAGCATAAACCGAAAGAAAGAAAAGAGAAGGAAGAATGAAGAAAATAAAGTGATGATAGTGGTGTCTCTTAGGGCAAGAAGGTGGTTTGCGATGATTATGGTGATCCACGATGGTACTGAAGCTGTGATGGTGTAGCGTGACGGTTGTGGAGGTTTTGATGGAAAGCAGAAAATACAAGGCGGTGTTCGATGGAAATAGGTTTGAAGAGGGCCATGGTTCACGATCATAAACATAACCGAAAAAAATAAGTGGGTTTAGGGTGGCATTAGGGTGGTTGCCGGTGATGATCATGGTGTGGTGGTGATGGTTATCTACGATTCAATGGGTGGAAATTGGGTAGTGTATGGTGGACCGTAGGTGAAGGTTTAAGTTTAGGAGTAACAAGAAGTTTAAGTTTGATTGTTTTAATTTTCGTTTATTAACTCCGAATAATAGCAGTGGTTTGTATCTGTTATAATTTTTATTTTTATTTTTATTTTTAAAAATATAATCCAGAATGGTCTAATGTAGTCAGTAATCAAATATTTGGTGATAGTACAAGTGATTTGATTGTTCTTTGTTTGCATTTGTGGATTCGATTTCAAATGGTACACCTTATACAAACATAAAGGACGGGTAGATAGAATTTGATGTTGATATTTAATAGAATTGAATACTTTATCAGTTTAATATTCGACCAAGTTTGTATTTAACTGATTTGTTGTGATCTCCTACTAATTCTACGCATTTGTATATATCATCTATGTAAAATTAATAATTATAAGTAAAACTAAATAATAATATAGTTACTAATATTATAAGCACAAAATACTATTATTAATAATTAATAATATAGATAATAATAAGATTAAGAATCAAAGTAATATTTATAATAAAAATGATATTAATCTTTAATGGTATTTAATAATAATGATAATATAAATAAATAATAAGAATAATGATAATTATTAATAATAAGGTTAATAACAATATTACTAATATCATTAGTAACTATTGATGATAGTAAAAATTAATAACAATAATAATGACATTAATCATAATAATAATAACATTGTTAATGATAATAATAGTAATACTAATTATACTGATATTAATATTCTTCATGATAGTAATAGTATAAATAATAATATTAATAACAATAATTTGTATGTTTCAATTTCTATATATGCCATTTAATAGTTATACATTTTTATATACTATAATATACACACAATCTTAATTTTCAATATGCTACATCTACTTACATTTATATACATATACATATTTATTTACAAACGATGGTTCGTGAATCGTCGAGATTTGTCAAAGGGTAAATGAATACATGAACATAGTTAAAAATTTCTTAGACTTCAATATTACAGACTTTGCTTATCGTGTTGAAATTATATGAAGATCAATTTTAAATTTGGTCAGAAATTTCCGGGTCGTCACATCAAGCTGATCCTAAAGAGTCACACTTGCTAGCAGTAAAAAGGATATTTAGGTATCTGAAAGGTACTGCTAAACGTGGTCTTTGGTATCCCAAAGACCAGGATTTTGAGGTAATTGGGTATTCAGATGCTGACTTCGCACGGTGTAAAATAGACAGGAAAAGTACTACTGGTGGTTTCCATTTACTGGGTGGTGGGCTAGTCAGCTGGACGAGCAAAAAGTAAAATACTGTGTCCACATCTACTGCTAAGGCAGAATACGTTTCTGCTGGTAGTTGTACTGCTCAAGTACTATGGATGCAAAGCCAGCTAATGGTGTTCATGTTACAAAGACTCCAATCTACTGTGACAACACAAGTGCAATTGCTATCACCAACAATCATGTGATGCATTCAAGGACGAAGCACATTGACGTTCGATATCATTTCATAAGGGATCATGTTCTAAAAGGAGTTGTGGAGCTACATTTTATTTCAACAGACCAGCAGTTAGCAGATCTATTCACAAAGCCCTTAGATGAGAAACGTTTTAACTATCTCATCTCTGAGCTGGGTATGCTTGAACTTTTAAAAAAAAGACAATTTTATTGGTGTGCTGGCTCTACAACATGTAGGGCAAACCAGTAAGTCACATTTATTAACTTACTGCCTACATGTCAAACACTCAACACAACAAGGTCTTTTATACTTTGGTTACTCAAAATGTTTTAAATGAAATAATAAATAGCTCACAAAATTAAATGATTCCTTAAAACTGAAACTCATTTACTTCCAATGATTTAAATTAAATTCATGACATATTAAATGTAACAAAGTATTTTGTATTTAATACAAAACTTATTTTGTGGTCTTTAAATCAATTTTGAATTAAAACCTGCTGCATTTAATGCTGAATGGGAGGTATGAGTGTTCAAGCTGTATATACGTCATGTCAACAGTCTGTGTCCCCTATAAATGTGCCAGTCTGTCACATCTGCCCATGCGCCTGCAGATGACAGTTTCCATTTTCTCTCTCCTGCACTTTTTCACCCAATCAGAACGGATAAAAGAGTGTTTTATCTTCCATAATAACCTTCGGTTATATATTATTCAAAATCACACACTCTTTTCTCTCAAAATCTTCCAATCTTCCAACTTTCACAACTTCATATCTTCATCTTTACCTATCATCAATGGCAGACCAACCACAATCACCACATGTTGAAAACCAGCCAGAGGAACAACAACAGCAACAACAACCGGTACAACAACCTGATCAACAACCACAACCGGCACCGGAGGAATAGGTTGTTCAAGGACCACTGTTCAATCTCCACCAAAATCTAGTTAGGGCTGCTAATGCACCTGAACACACGACTATTCGCAAATTTTGAGCTTAAAATTGGTCATGGTTTGTTGTTCAACAGAAACATTGATTATGCCGGGGAAATTTATTTGAGGCTAAGGGAGATGGTGCAAGCACCTAAACGAACACATTTAATCCCATTTTCAAGGTTCTTAAGCCTGGTCTTTGAGAATGAGCTGGGTGAAGCTTACCAGCAGATTGCTGATAAATCATACGACCTGCCTCTAAAACAAGGGGGTATGCCAAAAGATGCGCCTGCTGCTCCATATACTGGTTTAACACAGGCATGCTCGAGTATCTTGCTGCTCGGGGTGGAGTTCACCAATCGACTGCCTCTGGTGTTGCACCAGCTGAGGGGGAGGGTCCTCAGCATAAGCCAGCTACGCGTAGGAAGCAGCCAGCTACCTCAACTAGAACAGCCACCATCTCACATATTGGTAAAGCAGTAGTTGTATTAGAATCTAGTGCTCTCTGATAATAAAGAACAGCCCTAGTCTTATATACTGACTACCCAATTCTAGTATTGGAATCCGTTGCTCATCTATTTCTTGGTAACATGCAAATCCAAACGTGCAAAGGCTGGCTCCAAGCAAACCACAGGGGAGATTGCACCAGTCTCAACTGCTGCTCCTGCAAAGGATGTGGCTATGGAACCTGGTGCGTTTCTAGATCAAACAGCAGATAATTCTAACTTAATTGAAAACATTTTATCTGCTGACTTGAAAAATGAAAGTGGAGTTAAAGGTATAACCTTGGCTCCCAAGCTGACTGGTTTTAAAACTAGTGTTAAGAAGAGTAGCAACCCATACTCTTCTAACCAAACACTTTCATATTTTTCTAAATTAAACTTAATGCTATATCCTCTGCTGACAGTACAACCAGCAGAGCACATAACTGACCCCCAAAGCAGACTTGAGCTGGGTCCTCATCGTGTTGAACCAGCTCAGGATACTACACAGCCAATATGTTATGTGGATCATGATAAGAGTCTCACTCCTTCATCATTACCAGCCAGAAATCTTACACTATCTGGGTCAACATGTGTTGCTAATGAGTCAGCAGAGTCACAGCTGCACTTACAGACACCTAACTCTATCTCAATCAAAGGGCTGACTAAACCACCAGTCTGTCCCCAGAGACCAACAACAGATGCAATTGTTGAGTCAAATTTATTTGGTTCTACAGTTGTTAACATAAAATGTTCTTTTGTTTCAGTTCTTAGCAGGGTAGATGAACAGGCAGAGGAGGAGCAAGAAAAGGATGTTAATGTTTCTACTAATGAGCTCTCTGCTTCTGCTACTGGTGTTGGTGCTACTGATTTGTCTACTGGTAGTGCTGATGCTAGTACTGTTGCCTCTACTGCTGCTGGTACTACTGGAGATATTGTGGCTGCTGGTTCCACTGACCTTACTGTTAATGAGGAGTTAACTACTGCTGATATTTTTGCTACTCCTCATACTGTCTCTGGTATTGCTACTTCAACCACTGATTCTGAAGTGGTTGATGAGATGATAACAGGACCAAATAATTAAGGATTTAATTATGACCAAACTGTAATTTATTTGCACTAAAATGTTATGTGGAGCCAGCACAAGTTTGTTTATGTATAGACAGCAGATATTGCTGTGTTGAGTGTAGTTTGCTGCTCAGTCTATCAGCACAAGGTAGACAGTGTTCTTCAATCAGCACAGGATGTGTACTCAGCAGTTCAAGAATATCAAGTGTCTCAGCAATGAAGAACCAACACAGCTGGAATGCAGCTTACTACACATGACAGCTATGCTCCATTATAAGTATAGTAGTTTCCTGAGTGGTCTACATCAATTGTACTATTCAACAGAAGTCAAAGACAAAGTTGAACAGAAAAGGACACGCGTCGGCGGCTGACAAGTGACCTTACAAGACCACGTGGGAATGCAGAAGTTTAACGCATATGCAGACATGGGTTATACTTTGTCAACACCTAGGGAACACAACATTCTATTTGTTTAATCAAATAGTGGTGCCAAACCGAATTGGGGTGTTCCTGCAAATAGCTACCCAAGAGGAAAGAGGAGAGCATGCTCTCTGATGCAGTTGTCCCCACAAGTACAGACATCCTATGTACCAGTGGACAATAGAACCATTACATGATTAATAGGACTACTATAAATTGTTGTATCTACTATTGTAACAACTAGTGGTGTGGGTTTATTTATTTAGAGTCAAAAACGTGTAATATCTTTTAGTTTACCTCTTAGCTATATTCTAGGTAATCTGTATCAACCAACTATCATTCCGCCAAGGATAGTTGTGATTCTTTGTGATTCAATCAATAAAGAATAACCGTTGAAAATTACCTGTGACTCTATTTAATTTACATGCTTGAATACTAATCGTGTTTAACTGTTAAGTTAATTAAAAGAAATTGTATTCACACCCCCCCCCCCCCCCCACAATACTTCTGTTGTTATCAAGGGACCAACAAGTTATAACTGGTACGAATATTGGCATTGAAACTCTGATTCTGGGCTTGAAATTGAGTCCGTCTGATAGTACATTAACGTTTAAGATCACTAGAAAGCAGTTTCCAGTATCTATGTGCTTTGCAATGACCATTAACAAAAGTCAAGGTCAATCGCTATCACGAGTTGGCTTATTTTTACCCCAGCCAGTTTTTACTCATGGGCAGTTATACGTTGCTATTTCTAGAGTAAAGAATAAGAACGGATTGAAGATACTTATATGCGACAAGGATATGAATGATTCCAATACTACAACTAATGTTGTTTATTAATAAGTTCTTCAAAGCTTATAATAAGAATTTCATACAGGTTTGTTTTTAAATTATTGTTTTATATTTAAATAATACATGTCAATGTTGATTTTATTAATTCATTTTCAAACTTACTTAAATCATAATCATTAATTTTGCGTCAAATTTTTGCATATAACTTTAGCATCGAACTATACACTAAACTTATTTTGTTTTATTATTAACAGGCTGCTGATTAATGTGGATATGGGATGTTTTGTTTTTATGAGCAATCATGCACTTAAGAAGCGTCATCGTAAGAAAGATGTTGGTTCACCAATATTTTTAGAGTTATTTACGGTCCTCAATTATCTATTTATATACATTTGAATGTGCTGATTACTATTATTTATTATTTATGTTACATACTCGAGTGATTTTATAAACAAACTTATACTTGCTTTCACTTTTAATATATTTTCTTACTTTATTTTATTTATGCACATTTTTATTCAAATGCTACTTTTTGTTTTGTTTTTTTTTTTTTTGTTTTTTTTTTTATCTAATTGTTGGCGTACTATAAACAATAAGACTTTGACATTTACATTCGCTTAAATGCTAAAACATATCATTTAACTTTATTGTTTACGCATACCCGTAGTTTCACGGCTCATTTTTATTATTCTCTTATATTATTATATTATATATTATATATTATTGTATTATTGTATTATTGTATAGATATAGATATATTTTATTTTATTTATTATGGCCCATAATAAAGTCTTTATATTCCTTTTTATTTCTTCAATTGCGTACACCTGTATGTGCAAAAGAGAGATGGCTGCTTTAGAGCTGCCATTATAAACCGTCTAACCTCCGTAATCAACAATAAAGCCAATTCAACTGTGATACAATCAACAATTTTAGGGATTATGGAATCGAAATCAACAATATACCCAAAAACTTTGGATGAGCCACTTTATGCAATCGGATTTCGCCTCGATGAGTTATCGCCGCAAAAGGTCACCGGTCATCTTCGTGTCACCGAAAAAAATTGTCAGGTAATTAATGTTATTCCGTTACTGATTGATGATAATTCACATATTGGTTGCCCTATGTTAGATTTAAAATATCAATTTTTGGAATTGTAATGCAACAGCCGTTTAAGGTGTCACATGGAGGCGTTTCTGCGCTGATAGCAGAGGCGCTATCGAGTATGGGAGCAGTTATGGCGTCAGGATTTAAACGAGTAGCCGGTTTACAACTAAGCATTAATCACATCAAGAGTGTTGATCTGGGCGATTTAGTATTCTCTGAGGCCGTACCCGTTCAAGTTGGCAGAACAGTTCAGGTTAATGTTGTTTCATTGCTTTTGCGTCTCTATAAAAGGGTTAAACATGCAAGGTTTTCACTGTTGAGTGTACTCAGGTGAATGCAAGTAGTTTTACTTCAATTACGTGGCCTAACTGATTATCACATGATCGTTTACGAACCTTTTGCTAAAAATCGATAATCGGGTCCGGGGAGTAATTGGTCGATATTAGGCACATCGGGATTGATTTTGTCCGACTAATCCTAATGTGACCAGTTAATCAATTTGGTGACTGATTAAGTGGATGTTAACCGGTTAATTGGATGTTGATAAATTAATCTATATTAACCGATTTTTGACCGATATCCAAAAATCGAGCAATTGTTGATTAATACGAGTTTTACAATAGTGCTCCCACTCCAATTTATGGAGGTTCAAACTTAGAAACATTTTGTGAGAATACTATAACCTGAAGAAAATTGTAATGTAACTTTGTGCAGGTATGGGAGGTGAAGATGTGGAAGATTGATCCACTTAACTCGGAAACCAGATCACTTGTATCGTCGTCAAGGGTTACTCTTCTTTCAGGCCTGCCCGTGCCCAACGATGCTGTGAATGCTGTTCAAAATTTAAAGAAGTATGCTAAGCTTTGAATTGCTATGTGACATGCAACCTAAAGGGGATAATATAATGTTTATCTAATATCTAATATATGTGAGCCTTCTTTCAAGGGTAAAAGAGTAATGTTTAATGTTAAAGTATTTCGTGGTAAAGGAGCCAAAGTATGTTGTTTTTATCTGCAACTATGTTATTTTGAGTAGCTACATCAATGGTCTTATAGTTCTAGATAAATCTTCTTTAGTTGATACTGATGATTAGAATTTAGGGAAAATCTTAAGATGGTGTGTAAGTAACTTGGGGGGCGGGGGGAGGGGGGGGGGGGTTTGAATAGTTACTTAATACGTTTTTAACACTTTTTCGGTTGATCACCAAATTCGATTTAACTTTGATCAACCAACTCAATTCGAACTTGATGTGTATAGTGTATATGTCCAAAATGATAAATGAAGTAATGTAAAGAACATAGACACAATGATTTATAGTGGTTCGGGTGGATGTTAACTAATCCACCTTAATCCACTCCCCGATTACACTAATCGAGATTTGTTGCTTCACTAAGTACTTTTCTCCAAACCCGGTGCTGATCCGATTTACAAGTCTTCAACTTCTTTGGTAGACAACAAACCTAATCTTTCTTTTCTTTTGAAAGATCAACTCCAACCTAGATCAACTTGTCTTTACCTTGGACAAGTATTAATCTCTAAATAAGATTAATCAACTTCCTAAGTCCCTTTAAGAAAGTAGATCACTAAGCTAGCCTATGCTTCCACTAATTGAAGTTACAAGACTTATACACTTTGCAATGATGATCCTAACACAATACTAGGACATACATTACATTAAGTAAACTCACAAGATAAATGATTTTGATTAGTAAGTTTACAACAACCCAATTCTATATCTATAAGATCATAGAATCTTCTCTTGCTTGATCACATTTGAGTAGTAATTGATGCACTTGTGATCACTGAAGATAAGCCTTTGAAATATGCAAGAGGGTCTACTTCAAATGCTCTTAAATGTTTGCCTTTTATAGTAAGATTCAAAAAATAGCCGTTGACACACGGTTGCCTGCACGGTCGACCGTGGTGCGACTGTGCGTACTCCGGTCCAAATTAGGTATCCGTTGTATAGCCGTTTGACTCAAATTTGAACACCACATTTTGGCACCTTTACTCCTAGCACCTACAAAAGAAACCAAACATCTTATACAAGTACTATATGCATTAAGTGTGTGAGATTTGGTCTTAATACATGAAAGTGACTAATCATTCCAAAAGTGGTAAACCCAACATTCTTGGAGAAGTGTCTTGATTGATATTTAGGGAAATTTCAGTTTGGTCAAGACTTAGTTAGTCACATTAATGTCTTTAGTTCAATTCTAAAGACTAGTCACTATGTCATTAACTTCCTAGTTTCAATTAATCACAAGTCATGATCTTTTTTTAAGTTTAGTTAGAGATTAATTGAACAATGGCTCTATAAGATAATCATGAAGCATGTAGAGACATCAAAGTTAAGTCATAAGCAATCACACTTAGTTACTTAGACTAGATCAAATAGACAGTTGACTATACTTTCATTGTGAACCATTTTACACTTAATCTGTTGGAGTAGGTTAGTTACTTGAATCCTAACTAATGAGCACATAGCAAACATATTAATCAAGTTAACAAGTTTATGAGTATTAAGCATATTGGCAAGTAGCAAGTAATACTCACATAGCAAGAGATAGTTATTCTAGGATCAATCATATAGATACTTGCACAACTTATAATTCAAGCACTTAATAAGTTTAATGTGCAATATAACACATTACATGATTAATGTGTAAGCACACATTAATGTCCAACAAATGCATAAGGGAAGAGCAATCTCTAGTTGGGACTTGGTGACCATCCTAAATGTATCTAAGTATGTTTTAGGATTACAAGTCATTACTAGTTAACCTTGAGAGCATTGTTCCTTATTTAGCCTTAATTAATCATTAAGTCATTTCTAATAGCAATCATTGTTCTAGTGACATTGGCTTAAGTGTGTTGGTACTTGATGATCAGACTAAGGATAACTAGATAAGAATTAAGATCACAAGTTGTTGATTAATACTTATGTGTTATGCCTAATCTTGGTTAATTTGTCATTAAGATGTCATTAGGCGTAATTAATCACAATTAGTGTTTTTATGACCAAAACTCGGTTGAGTATGAAGAAGGCATCTATTCTAAACATGTTGAGAAAGGTTTCATGAATTATAGATGTCAGAAACTAGTCAAACTTTATTTGGTCGAAAATGGTAACAGAGAGAACTGCGGTCGCACTGCGGTTGACCGTGGTGACGACCGTGCAACTTGTTTTCACAAAACTACGTTGCAATTCAGTTTGGGTTTTCATGGTTGACTATGCGGTCGACCGTACGTCGACCGTGTGTTTAGCTGAAGTTTTAATTTCATTCTTTAACCTATGTTTGACTTGGTCGTTTGCAAGATAAAGTAGGGATTAGTGACCTTGCGTGTTTTATGTTAAGATGTCAGTCATCACTTATGCATATGTATGTGTCATCATCAAAACATATTCTTTGGTTAATCACACTTTGGTTAATCATACTTAAGCTTATCGTTTAGTGCATTAACCCACATTCAACCAACATTCTCCCCCTTTTTGATGATGACAAACATACAAGTGATGAGGGACATTTTGCTATAAATACGCAAGTGTTAACAATCACTTGTATCCATCTTTCTCCCCCTTTTGTCGAAGCAAAAAGGTTCGCTCCCCTAGAACTAAGCTCGCCCTTAGAACAAAACTCCCCCTTAAATTGTGCACATTGGAGAAACATATATATTAAAACACAACAAGCACATATTTTATTCAAAGCAAGCATGAAACATAGTGATGCATATATGATAATATGCATGGAAGGTATAGTAGATCAATCCTAAGTTTGTTCTACATGGGATGAGATGTGCTTGGGTGAGATGAGCATTTTCCACAAACAAGATTGTTCAGAAAGCGTCGCAGGATCTTGTGAGTTCGACGATTCTGACGATGAAGGATGGACATTTGAGTGGAGGATAATAGTGCAATGAACTGGTCATCTTCCACACTATCATCAGATTCCGTAACACTCCAGGCAGGTGTGTTCTCTCCTTCTGTTTCTTCATTAAAAGTTCGAACCGAATCATAGTTGATTGGGAGGGAGGTTAGACCAACAGGATGTACGTCACGAACGCACAGTTGTGTGAAGAGCTTCGTTAAGTGTGCTCCATAGGGAAGACAGAGAGATTCATTGTACACCAATCCATTCATCCTCTTTGCCATGAATAGTGCCATTTTGACTTGAATTCGGTGTTGGAGACACCAGAGTAGTGAGGCTTCACAGGCATGAACGTTTGTGGATAGTGCTTCCCCTTTGCAGTAGATATTTTGACTTATGACTTTGAGCCAAAGGTCAAACTTAGGCGCAAGATGGTTTGCCTTAAGATCATCACTTTGGATTTCAATGTGATTGATGGGCCTTTGATAAAAGGTGTTGATAATGTCACCTTTTGTGACAAATTCAGAAAGACAGAGGAGATATGGACTATAGGAGAAACATTCCACGCCTTCATCGGGAACATGTATAAATTTTCCAAAGTCTTTGAGTGACATGGAAAACCCTTTATCAAACAGCCGAAATTTGATGGTATTTGGGGGAGTGAATTCATAGTTAGTGTAGAATTCACGAACAAGAGTGGAGTGAATGAGACCTCTCAAAGTTAGGAATGAATCCCATTTTATGTAAGCAAAGTTTTCGAGAAGCTCTTTTGAAAAGTGCTCAATAGTGACCATACAACCTTCGACAATTGGTCTAGTGCTAACCATTTGTTGGTCGCGATTGACCACATCTCGTTCTTCTTGAGAGTTAGGAAAGAGATTGTTAAAGGTAGGGGTGGTCAGTATTTGGTTTGAAACCGTGAAACCCGAAAACCAAACCAAAACCAAACCGGAAAAAAACCAAACCGAATTTGAAAAACGGTTTTCGGATCGAGTCAAACCGAAACCGAATTTGAATTCGGTTTTTGGTTCGGTTTTCGGTTTTGAAAATTCTGAATTCGGTTTAACCGAAAACCGAATTCAAAATCGAATTCAAAATTTTTATATATTTAATTTGTATATTTATGTTTTAATGTCATTATAATTTGGGATCCAATCAATTAAATATGTTCTCACCCATATGACGTTTTGGTAGCTCACATTATAATTATGTTACTCAAATTATTATGTTTTTCTTCTTAATAACAGAAGCAGTAAACGTCATATTTAAGCTGTAAATATTAATAAATCATCGAATTCTTGATAATTTAATAGTACGCCATTTTTTTAGGATATGAATAACTAAGAAATCAGTAACGCCACAATTAAACTACTATCGTTCTTAGTTTTTTCATAATATTCGGTTTTAACCAAAAATCGAACCGAATCCGAATTTGAATTCAGTTTTTGGTTCGGTTCGGTTTTAACTTTGATTTTGGTTTTCGGTTTTGCCAAAAAAAAATTCAAAATCGAATACACCGAACCGAATAAACCGAACAAACCGAAAATCGAACCGATGAACACCCCTAGTCAAAGGAGTCAGAAATTGAAGAAGATAAGTCAATCACAAGAGGATTGTTGGGAGAGTTGTTTGCTTGACTCATTTTGAGTGAAATGGTGTGGTGAGTTTTGCATCATAATCTTCTCAATTTAAAGGGGAAAAGATGAACCTTCATTTAATCTTTCATTCCCTTTTGGAGTAATTGAATCTTTTGAGAATTTTGATCATATTCAAGTATGCTAGTTTATGAATGATACTTTGAGAACAGATTCAACTATATTTGAGAGGTTCAATGTGCATTTATTTTTCAAAGAGAGAGATAAAGAAGTGTCAGACCGATACACGGTCGATTCTGCGGTCGACCGTGTAGTTGACCGTGTGAGAACTGTCAGAATTATAAATTAACTATTTCAAATTAAACAGATTCTAATCAAGAGATATTCAAATACAAAAAAGTTTATTCAACCAACATTTTAACTTCTCTCACTTCCTTCACCTTCTACTTCTTACATCGCTACTACTCCGGCATGAAAAATTCTTTTTCGCTTTCTTTAGTAGCAGACTGATCTTGGATTGATACTTCTTTATTTTAGCTTGATTTAGGTAGATTCGTTCAGCTTTTGAATCACGGTCCAAGCCATAAAAAGGATCATTAGCTTCATCCGGAAACTGTTCTTCATCACTGTCGGATATATCCTCCAAGTTGATTTGATAGTTGGTCATGGCTTCATAAACCCTTTCAATCTCATCAGAGTCATCTTCATCATCCCACCCCATCAATGTTAATGTATGACGATTAAATATTTGATAGGTTGGATTTATACGAATGTCATCTGTTGCCCTTAATTTGTCAAATAACTTCGTAAGATGCATTCCATAAGGAAGAGCTCTTGTTGAGTCCTTTGGCACATTGCTCATTCGTATGGCCATAAAGTATGCCATGTTTACTGGGATTTGCATTTATAGGCACCAAAGAAGAGCCATCTGTACTGCATGAATATGTGATCGATTTCTCATTCTACAGTACACATTGTAGTCGATCACTGTGTTCCATATTCGGAACTTATTTCGTAGGTGTTTGCTCAACACTCCTCGATTGAGAATTTCTCCTTTCGGAGCATTGTCTTTACATAGTGTTCGAATAACATCATCTTTATTGCTGAAATCAGGAAGATAGGTCAGACTGTGTTCTGTGTGGAAGAACCTTTCTCCATTTGCTGGAACTTCTAGAAGTTTTCCAAAATCTTGCAGTGTTACTGTAGTTCTTGAAGCTTTCAGCCTAAAGGTAACTGAACCGTTGGTATAGACGAAGCTAGAGTAAAAGTCTCAAACGAGTGATGGATAAATTGGTCCAATTAGATCAAGAAATACATTCCAGTTTAAATATGAGAAAGCTGCCACCATTTCAGGAAAATCTTCGGCTTCAATTCTCCTTCCTTCTGCTATTGTTCGATTTTTCACTCTTTCTCTGTGAAGTGTTGATTGGTGTGGGCGAAAGTTATATGAGCTTTCTCCTCGATTTGCCATTTTCTGCGCATTGACACTTTTAATTAATTCAAAGTGCATAATTCAATTGTAGGCAACAAGTTTTGCAAACTTTAATTATCATCTATACTTAGACGTTTTGATGTTAATATTCTTCACATTTTCACTCTTCATTAGTGTCAATGAGTTTGCAACTAGATTAAGATTTTCACAAAGTTCATATGTGTTCTAGACTTTTGAAATCATCATCAACACATGTTTTGACATTCAACATTATTACACTCAATTAGCAACAATGTCATTTATATCATATGAACAATGCTTTTATGAAAATCTAACCTAGATGTATAATGAACCCTAGAATCATTCAATGTTAAATTAACGCATAGATAGGTACTACTACAATCGTTTCCAAGTTGTTCTTCAAGAACAATTTCGACTGTTTGCATCAATTTAGGTTTTGATTCATTCTAGTTAGGGTTTCTTCATAACCCTAATTCATCATACAAACACAATTGAATGTTAGGAAAGCAAGGATGAATCATACCGAAGGTAGGAATTGAAATTGAAGGAATGAGCGTTCTTCTCCGTGCGGTCGATCTCCTCAGCCGTGTGTAGGTGTGTGTGTTTTGAAGTGGGTTGAAAAGAAATAAAAGTGAGGATTTAGTTTAATTTAAAACAGAATCAGACCACGCACGGTCGAAGCACGGTCGACCGTGGTGTTAGCCGTGCAGATATTTTCACACGTACAGGACATGAGTCTGCGATCGTGTATACGGTCAGCCGTGGTGCTGCCGTGGATCCTTCTGATCACTTGTTTCTTCACTTCTTCTTTCTTCGAACGCGTTTTGACGATTCTTAGGTTCTATAGAATACTTGAGGACAAGTTTTCTTTTCCTAACATTGAATGATTACATCCTCCCGATGTTTAATCATCAATGACACGTAATATACTATATCTATATGTATATATATATATATATATATATATATATATATATATATATATATATATATATATATACATATATATTCATATTTAATCATTCATATAGTATACACAAAAAGCATTAATCTAGTATTTGTCATGCAATACATATTTTCACATAAACACACAATCCTAAGGCAAGTAAGCTTCCTACACTAATATTTTGAAATCATTTTTCAAAAACAATTTTGCATTAGTAAGAAAAACCTTTCATTAATATAAAGTCTTTTTGAGAAGGTTATTCTCATTAGCATTTTGATCATTGATTTTGATTGATTTTAAGATTACCCAATCCTTGACTTATCCCTACCATGGAATTGCTAGCTTGGTCCATTTTTCCCATATTCTCAATTTTCCTAATAATGGACAATGGACTTTGATTACAAGATTTGTGTTTGCTAGAGTCGTCACATATATTTATTTCATGTTTATCTCTTGATGAATCACAAATAGTTATCCTTTCAAGTTTTCTTTTCAAGGTGTTATTTTCATCAATTAAAACTTTGTTAAGTTGTCTAACTTTGTGTAATTCTTTCTCCAAAAGTTTTACTTTGTCACGACTACTATCATACACAAATTTAATGGTCTTGTAATCATCTAACAATTCTTCATAATTAGAAGGATAGAATACATGTACCTCATTGCAATCCATGCTTGAGACGTCATCTTCTTTGAATGGAGATTCAACCTCTTCTTCACTTTGACCATCTTGATCCAAATCATTCAAAGAACTCATGAGGCAAAAGTCTTCATTTTCATCCAACCCTTTTTCTTGAGAATCACCAACCTTTTCCAAATCCTTCCCAATTCCTTTACCCTTTAAACTTCTAGAGTTTAAATCGTCTTGAGAACATAGTGAATCCCAACATTCTTTAGCACTTTCACATGAAATTATCTTTAACATTTCTTTACTAGGAAGAATTCCATGAAGTAGTGAAATTGCATCAAATTGTTTCAAAACATCATTGTTTTGAAATGTTGACTTCACTAGCCTTGAACTAGCTTGTGGTACAAAGTCTCCTACTTTGATTATTCTCCACAAGTAGTAATCCTTGGATTTGAGATAAGACTCAAATCTTAATTTCCACACATCAATATTCATCTTATCAAAGATTGGTGCTTCTTTCACCAATTCTTCCAAGTATCCCATAGTTTGAGTTGATTCGAGAATCGTTGACTCAAGTTTTTGCACAAAATGAATTTTGACACTTTCGCGATCATTTGTAGCGCAATGATTTGAGCAACCGCTCTGATACCAATTGTAAGTAACGAGAGGGGGGGGGGTGAATAGTTACTTAATACGTTTTAACACTTTTTCGATTGATCACCAAATTCGATTTAACTTTGATCAACCGACTCAACTCAAACTTGATGTGTATAGTGTATATGTTCAAAATGATAAATGAAGTAATGTAAAGAACATAGACACAAGGATTTATAGTGGTTCGGGTGGATGTTAACTAATCCACTTTAATCCATTCCCCGATTACACTAATCGGGATTTGTTGCTTCACTAAGCACTTTTCTCCAAAGTCAGTGGAGATCCGATTTACAAGTCTTCAACTTCTTTGGTAGACAACAAACCTAATCTTTCTTTCCCTTTGAAAGATCAACTCCAACCTAGATCAACTTTTCTTCACCTTGGACAAGTATTAATCTCCATAAGATTAATTAACTTCCTAAGTTCCTTTAAAGAAGTAGATCACTAAGCTAGCCTATGCTTCTACTAATTGAAGTTACAAGACTTATACACTTTGCAATGATGATCCTAACACAATACTAGGACATACATTACATTAAGTAAACTCACAAGATAAATGATTTTGATTAGTAAGTTTACAACAACCCAATTCTATATCTATAAGATCATAGAATCTTCTCTTGCTTGATCAAATTTGAGTAGTAATTGATGCACTTGTGATCACTGGAGATAAGCCTTTGAAATATGCAAGAGGGTCTACTTCAAATGCTCTTAAATGTTTGTCTTTTATAGTGAGATTCAAAAAATAGCCGTTGACACACGGTTGCCTACACGGTCGACCGTAGTGCGACCGTGCGTGCTCCAGTCCAAATTAGGTATCCGTTGTATAGCCGTTTGACTCAAATTTGAACACCACATTTTGGCACCTTTACTCCTTCTAGCACCTGCAAAAGAAACCAAACATCCTATACAAGTACTATATGCATTAAGTGTGTGAGATTTGGTCTTAATACATGAAAGTGACTAATCATTCAAAAAGTGGTAAACCCAACATTCTTGGTGAAGTGTCTTGATTGATATTTAGGGAAATTTCAGTTTGGTCAAGACTTAGTTAGTCACATTAATGTCTTTGGTTCAATTCTAAAGACTAGTCACTATGTCATTAACTTCCTAGTTTCAATTAATCACAACTCATGATCTTTTTTTAAGTTTAGTTAGAGATTAATTGAACAATGGCTCTATAAGATAATCATGAAGCATGTAGAGACATCAAAGTTAAGTCATAAGCAATCTCCCTTAGTTACTTAGACTAGATCAAATAGACAATTGACTATACTTTCATTGTGAACCATTTTACACTTAATCTATTGGAGTAGGTTAGTTACTTGAATCCTAACTAATGAGCACATAGCAAACATATTAATCAAGTTGACAAGTTTATGAGTATTAAGCATATTGGCAAGTAGCAAGTAATACTCACATAGCAAGAGATAGTTATTCTAGGATCAATCATATAGATACTTGCACAACTTATAATTCAAGCACTTAATAAGTTTAATGTGCAATATAACACATTACATGATTAATGTGTAAGCACACATTAATGTCCAACACATGCACAAGGGAAGAGCAATCTCTAGTTGGGACTTGGTGACCATCCTAAATGTATCTAAGTATGTTTTAGGATTACAAGTCATTACTAGTTAACCTTGAGAGCATTGTTCCTTATTTAGCCTTAATTAATTACTAAGTCATTTCTAATAGCAATCATTATTCTAGTGACATTGGCTTATGTGACGACCCGGAAATTTCTGACCAAATTTAAACTTAATCTTTATATAATTCTGACTTGATAATCAATGAATTTTAATAAATCTTGAACCTCCGAAAAGAGTTTTACACAAGCTTTTGGTCACCCTTTTATTCCGACGATTCACGAACGTCATAACTTGATTTAATTGTTTAATTATTGTGTATATATATGGATTTATATATATTTAACTTGAAAATATGATAATTAAATATCTCATTAAGTATATTAACAAAGTATTATATATATTTTTTCATACTACTAATTTAAAAAGTTTTCAAACAATATATATATTACTATTTAAACAACGTAATTAACTTATGTTAAAATGTATTTACATATAATGTTTTACGAGTGTAAATACATCCTTACAAGTATTGAATACACTTTATAATATACCAATACATATAAAGGATAGCTATACTCGTATTTCCGTTCAATTTCCTCAAAGAATTCTACTCGCATTCATACGATATTTTTACCCGTATTATACACAGCTTCTAGAAGTATTTACTATTGGTATATACCAATAGAAATCTGCAATTATTTGTGTAATATGTCATCCATGACCTAATCAATTTAATATGTCATGCATGACTTAATACAATTTAACTTATCTTAGATATTTTCACTAAAAGCCAAAATTATAAGCTTATAAATAAGGATCATTTTAACGCATTTTTACTCCACATTTTCTTAAACTAAAAACACACACTTGAATGCTCTCATATCATACTTTAATCTCAGTAAATTTCCTCTTCATAATTAAGGTAAAATACTTCTCAAAATCCTTGTTCAATTCCTTGTATAGTTGCTATCTTATTATACTTATAAAACTTGTAAAAACTAGAACTTTTTTTGGTGAACACCAAGCTTGTTTGAAAAACTAATCTAATCTTTCTAACTTAACTCTAATAACACTTATTTATATGTATTATGATGTTATATTAAGTTAATATAAGAACTTATAACTTGTACCTATGAAGAACACCTTGAAACTTAACATATATCCTTTAATCTCCATTCGGTAAAAAGCTGGCTGTTTTGGGTTGGGAATTAAAAACCTACCTTAGACTTTGAGTTCGAGGCTAAGACTTTGGAAATATGTTAATATATGTATATAAGACTTCCAGTATTTATTTCATGATTTTAGACAAAGTGGAAGTATTTTATCAAAAATCATATATTGGGTGGATGCCGGGATTTTTCCAACACAAAAAGAGGGTAAAGCTCTAAAAATTACTACTTGGGATGAAATTTCGAATTGGTTTTGTAAAATTTACTTCTTAATAAATCCATAGCATTTTGATTCACTTTAAACGGAGTTGTAATGAATATTTGGAGAGCAAAACATAATCTGCTAAAATTAACGTTGTATGGACGAAATTTATATTATAAAAACTATATTAACTATATCCTTGTTAACTTTTCCTATATCCTATATATATTTGGACATGTTATCAGTAGTATAACAAAATATTATAATCTTGGCTAATTCTGTGATTGTATATATAATATTCTTGGTACGTCCTAACACAATAAGTATACAATACGTTATGATAAATCCTAAGACAATACATACACAATACATCTTAGTTAATTCTAAGACAATGCATATACAATACGTCTCTGGGTTGATGCAAATACAATATGTATACAATATGTCGTGGGGTAATTCTAAGATTATATATATATATATACCGATTATTGGACTGTTGGACTTTTCGGACTATTTTGGACTACTAAAAAAGGACTACTAACAATGGACTACTAACATAAAATGTTAAAAATTATTATATAAGTATTCTATGAACTTGCTTTATTTTATTCATATGTCGTATTATTATCTGAATCGTTATTATTGTTATAGGTTCGTGAATCCAAGGACGACGGTCATATTTTTAATAAGTTGAAAACTTATTATTAATATACTTTTACTACTGTGAGTATATAGTCCCCTTTTTAAACTCTACAAATATTTTGGGATGAGAATACATGCATTTTATGTTTTACGCCATAGACACAAGTACTTAAAATATATTCTACGTTGAGTTGTACCACTTTGCATATCTTCCCTAATAGCTTGGTAACTAATATTTACATGTTGTAAGAACATGTATACGCGAATCCTATTGATAGATCTATCAGGTTTGACAACCCCAACCGGGCTAGTCGCTCTAGTATCGTAAACGGTTGCATAGTACTTCGTTTTTACTACACTTGGTACAGTGTAGGGAGATTTCATAATAAAGGGAATATGCCACATTAATGGTTAAGTATGGTTACCGAAGCGCTCAACAACTTATAGAATACTTTTATACACTTGCGAGTGTACATATATTTATAACTATGAAATCTTGTGGTCTATATTTATATCGATGATAAACCTATATATCTCACCAACCTTTGTGTTGACTGTTTACGCATGTTTATTCTCAGTTCCTTAAGAAAGTCTTCCGCTGTTGCATTATCTGAGCAAGCTGTGCATGGAGTCTCATACTTTTATTTAAATAAAGTGTTGCATTCAATAAAACCTTTGTCATGTATTATATTCGGCTGTTACGTCACGTGTGTAGTATTTAGGAACCGATGTATTTTGGGGATTATTTCTTAAATAATCGCTCACTTGTTTAAAACATGCATTATGTATAATAATGATGTGCTTTTTATGAAACGAATGCAGTATTTTCTAAAACGTATCATATAGAGGTCAAATACCTCGCTATGGGACTAATGAGAACATACTGCATTTATAGTAATATGGACGGGTTGTTTCAGTTGGTATCAGAGCGGTGGTCTTAGTGAACTATGTCTTGCATTAGTGTGCCTAACGGATAGTTATTAAGATGCATTAGTGAGTCTGGACTTTGACCTTAACTGCATGTCAAAAGTTTTGCTTGTTATTTCTAGTCGGAAATCATATGCTTATCACCCTTAGAAAATTACATGCTTATCATTCTTAGTCTAGACACATCTTACTGCATTGATTGCATAAATAGTGTATAGACAAAGTTCATATTTTAGCGTATATGCTAATTCATATCTTAGCGTATCTGTTACTGTAAACTTTGCCTAACATATTTCGTAAATTCCTCCGTAATCTATGAAATCTTTTGCTCTATATATATAGATATTCTATGTAATTAGAATACCATCCAATAGCTGAAAATCATTTCATATCAAAAAATCCTTTATTCAATCGTACGAAATGGAACTCTCCACTAGTTCAAGTCCCTCGAATTCCGATATGGAATTTCACTCGAGCTCCGAAAGTAGTGTGACCGGAATGGATCAACCAATTAGCCATCATCTATTTTGGATAAATTGGGGATGAGTTCGTAGTCCACTTAATCATTGGAGACAAGAAGAAGGTGATCTCTTCCATCCACCACATTGCCCTTTTGGTGAAGAACATGAGGCACTTACAGGCGAACCCGTTCGTAACACCATTTTCTCTCTCCTTTCCAGGATATGCCGCAACGAGTATAATATTACTAATATTATTGAGGCTATCCGACCTTTACTCCGTAGCTTGCATGGTGAATTATTTAGTAAAAAAAAATAAAAAAATTACTGTCATGAAAAGCAAAACTTCATTAGCAAGTGCATCCTACATCATTTCATTCCCTTTATAAAGCTCTTGACCTCTCTTTTTATTCAAGAAACTTTAAACATCTTCTTTCACAATACAAAACAAAACAAATTCTCATCATCTATACTCACATCAAACCACTACCAGCACCAGCAGCAGCATTACCAACAACATCACAAGCCTCAACATCGCAAGCCACATTACGAGCATCAACATCATACGCACCGCAGGCACTGAGGGATACTAATAATAATGAGTGATGAAGTATTAATTCATTATTTCATTTACGTTGAAGAAATATTCCGCGGCGATTATGTAATCTCTAAAGTTTTAGGGATTATTCATTTCTAGTTCCAACCGTAAACAAATGAGATTAATATAATATTAACTCATTAAATCCATATTACATCTGAAGAAAATATACATACATATATTTTCATAAAGACTGTCATAAAAATTCTTTTGTACAAAATATTACTTGTGAAATTTTATTTTAACGGGTAGGTAATACCCGAGAAATACTTAAGTTCACATTAATATGTTACACTGTACATTTTCAATGATGTTTCGACAATCGTTAATTATACTCTCTCCTTTCATAGCATTATACATCATTTCACAAAATTCAAGACAACCATTTTCCATACCAATTCAATTATATATTCTGATTTTGACAGATCAAAATTCAAGTCAAGATTTAAGAAGTGCCATCAATCTTAAATTCCTACATCCTTCAAAATCATACTTTAAATTCAAACTATAATAGAACATCACTTTCATTCACAGAACTCATAAAGATATTCGTATCATTCAAGATTCACGAAGAATTCATTATACGGATATTGACGATAACAACCTGCATCTAAACCCTTCAAAATTCTTGAAAACATCTCAACTAAGGAACAATCGAGAGAATGAACCAATCACACGATACATACAAAGAATATATGCATATAGATATGCATTCGGAGGATACTTGAACCTAAGCAAAGGTTCAACACGTATCCGTGTCAGATCCTTTAGCATTATTATTACCCAAAATAACTTTACAATCCCTTTTCAAAATAGCGAATTTTATCACAGCTCTAAAAAGACAACTTTGACTTTTCATCCGGAGTAGCCTTATTATAACCTTGATATATACGTTGTCTTTTAGCCATCGTTACTGGGGAACCTTTTATATTCCCCCACATTAGTAGTAAGCTTACCAGCAACTTTATTGCTCTTTGACTTAAATCTCTCTGAAAGATCACTATAAAACCTTGTCATGTACCCATCTACATCTTGTAACAATAATTGTCATACCAAACCCCAGGAAGCATCAATAATTATTCTTGAATCTCACATCATTTCTGCATATACATATAACGTTATTTCCTGGAATTATAATTCTGAAATCCGGAATAGCACTTCAGCCTACGAATCAGTACTATGAATTTTTGAAAAAGCTGAATGAAGCAGCAGAAACTGTAGATAATCGTAACAGTCAAAAGTTGATGATAAAGAATATTGTGTTAGCAAAGCACAGAAAAAGAGAAGGTTTGGAACTGAAAAACGGGTTGAGCAAACCCTGAAGGAGGCTGTGGACAAATCACAAGGATGAAATCTACCTTCAAAGAATCCAAATGATTCGATGTCTGCTAAAATCCTTAGCAAATACCTTGCTCCTTACTCTAAAACCCTTGCGGACAATATTCTTCATCATCCTCTTATCTTAAATATTCTAAGATATCATCGTATCTTCCATTATAAATATCCTTCATATTTCTGAAGATATTTTCATAACTATTCTTATCTGAAATCATTTATTCCTTCGCGTTATCTGTATCACATCATAAAGAAAACTGTTTTAGTTTCTAAATATCTGAAACCTCTGAGTGTAAAGTATGAATGTTTTTGAAGTAATGTTGGGAACTGAAGCATGAGTTAGTATAATATAATGACACTTGATCAACGTGATTATATTACAGTAAGTCATGCTGAGTTTCTAAATGGAACGTAATGATTCACAGACCATAACGTCATCATGTGCCATGTTACATGACTCTTACATTCAATCTAATCTCTAAACATATCAAGAACATATTCTATTGATAGTTCTATCTTTTCCTTTGGATTCTGGTAATTTCACAAGTCAAATTGTGCTATTACAATTTCTCTCTTAGAGCATTAGCTATGTTCATTCCGAATTTCATATCTATGAATTCTAGACCATTATTCGCTTGACTTGAAGTTGGGAAAAGAAGACGGAAGTATGAAACTCCAAAATATAAGGAAAAATATAAGCACGAAGACAACGCAGAAATTACAAACCGTGTACATCGATGCGTATAGCAATATAAAGACACGGGAAAACTAAGAACACTATAAACCCAAGAGCATAGTAGAAATTAACGGATTCCTCCGGTGGAAGATGAAAAAGAAGAATGACAGATGTGATAGTCAAGAATATATCAAGAATTAAAACTGGATGGAGCATATTGACGAATGTTTTGGAAGTACGAAGAAAGGAAGAAAGTATAAAAGATGGGAGATGTGGAAATAAGAAAACGTAGGAGGTTGATTTATAGTAAAATATCCGACAGAGAAATCGAGACAGATTAGTGCATTAAATCGAAGAGGATCATAATTTTCTTAATCACCGAAGAATCAAATCTTATATAGATTACAAAGATTTTCTTTAATCCGGAGATCAACCGTGATGATGTCAAAAGATAAGACGAATCCCTATTTTCTCATTTCACTCTTTTACGATAGCTTCACTCATACGTTTTGAGTAATCGAATTATTTTATCCATATTTCTCAATCATGATAAAACCCTATGAATCAACTTATATTCTTCATAATAACATTCTTATTGTTAGCCATGACGACCTCGATCAAATTTTGGGACGAAATTTCTTTAACTGGTAGGTACTGTGACGACCCGAAAATTTCCGACCAAACTTAAACTTAATCTTTATATAATTCTGACATGATAAGCAATGAATTTTAATAAATCTTGAACCTCCGAAAAGAGTTTTACACAAGCTTTTGGTCACCCTTTTATTCCGACGATTCACGAACGTCATCACTTGATTTAATTGTTTAATTATTGTGTATATATATGGATTTATATATATTTAACTTGAAAATATGATAATTAAATATCTCATTAAGTATATTAACAAAGTATTATATATATTTTTTCATACTACTAATTTAAAGAGTTTTCAAACAATATATATATTACTATTTAAACGACGTAATTAACTTATGTTAAAATGTATTTACATATAATGTATTACGAGTGTAAATACATCCTTACAAGTATTGAATACACTTTATAATATAGCAATACATATAAAGGATAGCTATACTCGTATTTCTATTCAATTTCCTCAAAGAATTCTACTCGCATTCATATGGTATTTTTACCTGTATTATACACAGCTTCTAGAAGTATTTACTATTGGTATATACCAATAGAAATCTGCAATTATTTGTGTAATATGTCATCCATGACCTAATCAATTTAATATGTCATGCATAACTTAATACAATTTAACTTATCTTAGATATTTTCACTAAAAGCCAAAATTATAAGCTTATAAATAAGGACCATTTTAACTCATTTTTACTCCACATTTTCTTAAACTAAAAACACACACTTTGTGACGATCGCTCCAAATCCATATGGACGAACACGTCATTCATTGATTTCATTGCGAGGTATTTGACCTCTGTGTGATACGTTTTGTAACATTGCATTCGTTTGAAAAGGTATTTCATAAATGAATATATAAATTCCAGTTTTTTTTACATCTGATGATTCCTACGTATAGACAATCACCATTTAAATGGTTTACAATAATACATCTGTTGACAATACAGTCAAAATAAGATACATGGTAATGGTTTGATGAATGCAAGTTTCTTGTATATAGCATGTATGACTCCAAGCACATAACTTGTATCACGTATGAACAAACAGCGGAAGACTTCTAGAAACCTGAGAATAAACATGCTTCAAGTGTCAACACAAAGGTTGGTGAGTTCATAGTTTTAATGTTTCGTATAATCTGTATATAAAGGTGGATCACAAGATTTCAGTTGTTTCATCCAGAAACGTTTATCAAAATATTCTACAAGATTGAGCACCCTGGTAACTAAACTTAACGTATATATAATCTGTACCCTTTGTATAATCATCTTAATAATACACGCAAACCAACGTGTACGCTTCTCAAATAGCATACGTCCGTTAAAAGGCTAGTGCTCTGCTCGGACGGGGATATCAAGCCCTATGGATCCATATACTACTACTCGCGTCCACCAGTTCTTATAACTGGCAGTTACTAGTTACCAAAGCTAAGGGATTTTCGGTTCAAACTCAGTGTAGAATTTAGTATGTACTTGTATCCATTGTGTTTAAAATAAAGTGCATGTATTCTCAGCCCAAAAATATAGATTGCAAAAGCAATTAAAAAGGGAGCAAATGAAACTCACGCATATAAATATTGTATATCGGTTAATAAAGCATTTGCATGTATTCTCAGCCCAAAAATATATTGAGTAAAAGGGATCATATGAAACTCACAGTTTAATATTGATATACAATATTGCAGGAAAGCACGTAGACGCATCGGAGATGATAAACACGAGGTTTGATTCACAAAAATACCCCCGAACATTACCCATAATTTCCTTGGCAATAACCCATATTTTCCTTAGCTCTAGCTCGCTCGGAAACTCGTTTTGAAAATTACTTGGACAGCATTCCGTCGTAATATTTTTTGTACATTATTATTTTTGTATCGCAAAAATAATAACACTAATAATAATAAAAAATAATAAGATTAATAATAATCTTAATAATAATAATAATAATAATAATAATAATAATAATAATAATAATAATAATAATAATAATAATAATAATAAATAATATTACGGAGTATATATATATTTGTGTATGTGTGTGATTTAAATCGAGCGAAAACACTGAAATTTATAGATGTGGCCTGAAATCTGGAGTCATGCGACTCGCATGGAAATGGCCTTCTGGCCATGCGACTCGCATGAGGACCAGGGACAGCTCACATTGTTTTGGCTCCTAGCTTGTCGACATAATATAAAATAAATATAAATATATAAATAATTAATATAATTATTTATATATTATATTTTATTCTTGTGCATAGTAGACTAGATATTTTTGGTCCGTTGCGTCGGGCGTTTCTTCTTGACTCGGGTCCCGGTTCCGGATTTTCAGACGTCCTTGCGTACTATTTTATATCGTGTACTTTGCGTTCCGCAACTTGTACTCTTGTCATTTTTTTAGACGTTCTTCATCAATAATTTGAACCTTTTTAATTGTATCTTGTACATTTGAGCATTTTGGACCTTTCCGTCTTCAATTCTTCGTTTTCGCCTTTTGTCTTCGCACTTATTAAATATAAACGAATATTACTTGAATATGGAACAATTACAACTAAAATCCTGTCTTTCTTGGGGGATAATGCTATGAAATATGTGTTCCTTTTTAGCCTTATCAATAGCCTTAAATTATCCCTTAATTATATCACTCAAAGTGTATCTTAAACTTTCGAGTGTTTTGGTCATTTACTTCTATAAATCATCGTCTCGCTATTTGTTAAAATACATTTTTATCACTCAAATTTTACTGTAGCAATTCACTGTAGCAAAGTCAATTTCACTGTAGCAAATAGTGATTTTCGAAAATACTGTAGCATTTTGAGTAATGTGGCAATTTGAAAACACTGTAACAAATTAGTGTTTAACTGGTTCATCTTAAACGCTTTAGTTAACTTATCTAAATATCAATTGAATCAATAAACGAATGTTACTATCGTTTATTATATATATGTATATATCTTTTTAATATACATAAATCAGTTTTTAAATACACATTGGAAGTTATTTATAAATAAATTTTAATAATAAATATTTCAACTTATCATATACATTCAAATAGATATTTAAACCAATAAGTTTAATGTACGGTATCAAACAATTAATACATTGTTACCTTTTCATGTTATAGTATATATGTATCTATTTACATATAATTGTTCTCGAATCGTCGAAAATAACCGAAGGGTATTTAAATATATAAAAGTAGTTCAAAAATTTTGAGATTCAGTTTTACAGACTTTGCTTATCGTGTCGAAAATGTTAATCATACAAAGATTAAGTTTAAATTTGGTCAGAAATTTCCGGGTCATCACAGTACCTACCCGTTAAAGAAATTTCGTCCCGAAATTTGAGTGAGGTCGTCATGGCTAACAATAAAAATGTTTTCATGACGAATATGAGTTGATAAATAGAATTTTATTACCGTTGAGTAATATGGATAAAACAATCCAATTACTCAGAGCTTAAAAGAGAAGTTATCGTAATCAAGTGAAATGGAGAATAGAGATGCGTCTTATCTCTTGATGTAGTAACGATTGATTTCCGGATTTTAAGGAATAGAAAATCTTCATAATTTAAATAAGATTTGATTTTTCGGAATTTGCGGAAATTAGGATTTTCTTTGATTAAATGCGTAATCTGACTCTATTACTGCGTCCGATATTTTGCTATAAATTGACCTATTCCGTTTCATTTATTTTCAACACTCCTATAATTTTCTTTATTATTTCATACATCCCAATAGATTGTGAAAATGCTTAATCCAGTTCTGATTCTTGATATTTTCCTGGCTATCGTATCCTTCATTCTTCTTTTTCATCTGCCACCAGAGGAAGTTATTTTCTTCTACTATTACCTTGGGGTTATAGTGTTTTTCATTCTCCCGTGTCTTTATATTGCTATACGCATTGATATACACGGTTTGTAATTTCGGGGTTATTTTCGGGCTTTATATTTTCCATTATATTTCGGAGCTTCATGCTTTCGTTTTCTTTTCCCGACTTTAAGTCAAGCGAATAATGGTCCAAAATTCGTAGGTATGGATTTTGAAATGAACATAATTAATATTCTAAGAAAGAAACGGTAATGGCACAATCTGACTTGTCAAATTACCAGAATACCTCGAAAAAGACCTAATCATCAAGAAAAATATTTTCTTGATATGTTTAGAGGTTAAATAGAATGAAAGAGTTATGTAACATGGTTCATGATGAGGGTATGACCTGTGAACCTTTATCACGTTCCATTAGAAACTCAGCATGACTTACTGTAATATAATCACGTTGATCAAGTGTCATTATATTATACTAACTCATGCTTCATTTCCCAACACTACTTCAAAAACATCCATTTTTCAAAATTTTCAGAAATTAGAAACTAAAATAGTTTCTTTTATGATGTAACACATATAGCGTGAAGAGATAAATAATTTCGGATGATAATAGTTATGAAGATATCTTCAGAAATATCGAAGATATTTATAATGAAAGATATGATAATATCTTAGAATTTCTAATATCGAAGGATGATGAAGAATATTGTCCGTAGGGGTTTAGTATCAGGAGTAAGGTATTCGTTAATGACTTCAGCAGATACTGAATCATTTGTATTCTTTGAAGGCAGGTTTGGTCTTTGTGATTTATCCACAACCCTCCTTCATACTTTGCTCAATCCGTTTTCCAGTTTCAAACCTTCTCTTTTTCTCGGCTTTACCACCATATTATTCTTTATCATCAAACTTTTGACTGTTAAGGTCGTTTACAGTTTTTGCTGCTTCATCAGCATTGTTCCAATTTCAGAGAACTAGTTTCATAGTTTGGGGTGTTTTTCAAAAACTTCACATTCGAAGTATGTAATTCGAGGAGGTAGACGTTATATGTACACATATAACTGTTGGCGTAGACGTGCTGCAAGATTTCAAAATACTGATTGCAAATTCCCGATAGTTGGAATGGCAACTATTGTTACAAGATGTGGATGAGTACATGATAGGGTTTCAATGTATATATAGTGATTTCCGGAGAGTTTGAAATAGCAGAGTGACGGAGTCGCTGGTACATTTACTGCTAATATGGTGGAACATAAAAGGTTCCCCAGTAACAAAAACGTATATGCCAAAGTTATAAGTCTGAAAGGTCGTCGTTGACTAGTTGAATGGGTGATAATACTGGATACTTTTAAAAAGGAATTGCAAGGTTACTTTCAGTAATAATAATACCGAAGGATTTATCACAGATACGTGTTAAAGTTTTACTTAGGTTTCGAGAGCTTTCCAGATATATGATTATAAGTACAAATCTTTCTTCTCGTAGATATCGTGTAGTTGGTTTGTCTTCTCGTTTGTTCATTAGTTGAAGTGTTTCCAAGAATTTCGATGGGTTTGAACGCAAAATATAATCATATGATGTTCTAGTACTGTTCTGAATTCAAAGCATGGGTTTCGAAGCATGGTTTTGAAAGATGTAGGAATCTAAGAGTGATGTTTTTCGTTTAATCTTGACTTGGATTCTGATCTATCGAAATTAGAATATGAAATTGAATGAAAATGGTTATTCTGCGATGAACAGATACGTATATCTATAGGTTTGAGCAGTATAGTTAATGATTGCTGAATCAGAATTGAAGAATGTATAGTGTAACATATTAATGTGGAATTTATATATTTCTAGGGTATTACCTACCCGTTAAAATATTCTCATCATTAACAGTTTGTACAAAAGGATTTTCAATTACAATCTTTATGAAAATATATGTATGTATATTTCCTTCAGATGTAATATAGATTTAATGAGTTATTAAACTCATTTGATTTTCGGTTGGAACTAGAAACGAATAATCTCTTCTATATTAAAGATTACATAATCGTCGCAGGATATTTCTCCAATGAAGTTATGAATTAATACTTCATCGTTTATGGTTATTAGTATTCTTCGGTGCCTACGGTGCGTATGAGGTTGATACTCGTGGGACAGATTATGAGGTTAAGGTTTACGGTGCGGATGTTGTTGTTGGTGGTGCTGGTACTGTTATTGGTTGTGCTGCTGGTTCTGGTGGTGCTACCGGTGCTGCCTGTGATGCCTGCAAATTGTGCATCATATTCTCCAGAGCCACAACTCGAGCGCGAAGCTCGTTAACTTCTTCTATTATTCCGGGATGATTGGCGGTTGGTACGAGAGGATGAATAAAGTTTAAAATTCTAGTTATCATATAATCGTTGCGAAATATCCTGGAAATTAGGGTAAAGATAGTGTTTCGAACGGGTTCGCCGGTAAGTGCCTCAGGTTCCTCACCAAGAGGTGAATTCGGTTGGTGGAAAGGATCGCCTTCCTCTTGTCTCCATTGATTAAGTTGATTACGAACCCATCCCCAATTCATCCAGAATTGGTGATGACTGATTGGTTGATTCATTCCGGTTACACTGCTTTCGGAACTCAGGTGGAAATTCATATCGGAATCCGAAGAACTCGAATTACTTGCAGAATTCATCTTACACGGTTAGATAAATAATTTTCGATGTGAAATGATTTTCGGATATCGGATGATATTTTAATTACATAGAATACCTTTATATAGTACAAAGGATCCGTAAATTATGGAGAAACTTTCGGAAACTGTCAAGTAAAGGTAACAGTAACAGATACGCTAAGATATTCATTTTGTCTATACATTAGTCATGCAATCCATGCAATAAGGTGTGTCTAGACTACAAATGATAAGCAGGTAATTTTCCACACAAGGAATGATAAGCAGGTAATTTCTAACAAAAAAATTATAAGCAACAACTTTTATCATGCAGACATGGTCGAAGTCCAGACTCACTAATGTATCCTAACAATAACCGGTTAGACACACTAATGCAAATTCTGGTTCGCTAAGACCAACGCTCTGATACCAACTGTGACGATCGCTCCAAATCCATATGGACGAACACGTCATTCATTGATTTCATTGCGAGGTATTTGACCTCTATGTGATACGTTTTGTAACATTGCATTCGTTTGAAAAGGTATTTCATAAATGAATATATAAATTCCAGTTTTTTTTTACATCTGATGATTCCTACGTATAGACAATCACCATTTAAATGGTTTACAATAATACATCTGTTGACAATACAGTCAAAATAAGATACATGGTAATGGTTTGATGAATGCAAGTTTCTTGTATATAGCATGTATGACTCCAAGCACATAACTTGTATCACGTATGAGCAAACAGCGGAAGACTTCTAGAAACCTGAGAATAAACATGCTTCAAGTGTCAACACAAAGGTTGGTGAGTTCATAGTTTTAATGTTTCGTATAATCTGTATATAAAGGTGGATCACAAGATTTCAGTTGTTTCATCCAGAAACGTTTATCAAAATATTCTACAAGATTGAGCACCCTGGTAACTAAACTTAACGTATATATAATCTGTACCCTTTGTATAATCATCTTAATAATACACGCAAACCAACGTGTACGCTTCTCAAATAGCATACGTCCGTTAAAAGGCTAGTGCTCTAGCTCGGACGGGGATATCAAGCCCTATGGATCCATATACTACTACTCGCGTCCACCAGTTCTTATAACTGGCAGTTACTAGTTACCAAAGCTAAGGGATTTTCGGTTCAAACTCAGTGTAGAATTTAGTATGTACTTGTATCCATTGTGTTTAAAATAAAGTGCATGTATTCTCAGCCCAAAAATATAGATTGCAAAAGCAATTAAAAAGGGAGCAAATGAAACTCACGCATATAAATATTGTATATCGGTTAATAAAGCATTTGCATGTATTCTCAGCCCAAAAATATATTGAGTAAAAGGGATCATATGAAACTCACAGTTTAATATTGATATACAATATTGCAGGAAAGCACGTAGACGCATCGGAGATGATAAACACGAGGTTTGATTCACAAAAATACCCCCGAACATTACCCATAATTTCCTTGGCAATAACCCATATTTTCCTTAGCTCTAGCTCGCTCGGAAACTCGTTTTGAAAATTACTTGGACAGCACTCCGTCGTAATATTTTTTGTACATTATTATTTTTGTATCGCAAAAATAATAACACTAATAATAATAAAAAATAATAAGATTAATAATAATCTTAATAATAATAATAATAATAATAATAATAATAATAATAATAATAATATTAAATAATAAATAATATTACGGAGTATATATATATTTGTGTATGTGTGTGATTTAAATCGAGCGAAAACACTGAAATTTATAGATGTGGCCTGAAATCTGGAGTCATGCGACTCGCATGGAAATGGCCTTCTGGCCATGCGACTCACATGAGGACCAGGGACAGCTCACATTGTTTTGGCTCCTAGCTTGTCGACATAATATAAAATAAATATAAATATATAAATAATTAATATAATTATTTATATATTATATTTTATTCTTGTGCATAGTAGACTAGATATTTTTGGTCCGTTGCGTCGGGCGTTTCTTCTTGACTCGGGTCCCGGTTCCGGATTTTCAGACGTACTTGCGTACTATTTTATATCGTGTACTTTGCGTTCCGCAACTTGTACTCTTGTCATTTTTTTAGACGTTCTTCATCAATAATTTGAACCTTTTTAATTGTATCTTGTACATTTGAGCATTTTGGACCTTTCCGTCTTCAATTCTTCATTTTCGCCTTTTGTCTTCGCACTTATTAAATATAAACGAATATTACTTGAATATGGAACAATTACAACTAAAATCCTGTCTTTCTTGGGGGATAATGCTATGAAATATGTGTTCCTTTTTAGCCTTATCAATAGCCTTAAATTATCCCTTAATTATATCACTCAAAGTGTATCTTAAACTTTCGAGTGTTTTGGTCATTTACTTCTATAAATCATCGTCTCGCTATTTGTTAAAATACATTTTTATCACTCAAATTTTACTGTAGCAATTCACTGTAGCAAAGTCAATTTCACTGTAGCAAATAGTGATTTTCGAAAACACTGTAGCATTTTGAGTAATGTGGCAATTTGAAAACACTGTAACAAATTAGTGTTTAACTGGTTCATCTTAAACGCTTTAGTTAACTTATCTAAATATCAATTGAATCAATAAACGAATGTTACTATCGTTTATTATATATATGTATATATCTTTTTAATATACATAAATAAGTTTTTAAATACACATTGGAAGTTATTTATAAATAAATTTTAATAATAAATATTTCAACTTATCATATACATTCAAATAGATATTTAAACCAATAAGTTTAATGTACGGTATCAAACAATTAATACATTGTTACCTTTTCATGTTATAGTATATATGTATCTATTTACATATAATTGTTCTCGAATCGTCGAAAATAACCGAAGGGTATTTAAATATATAAAAGTAGTTCAAAAATTTTGAGATTCAGTTTTACAGACTTTGCTTATCGTGTCGAAAATGTTAATCATACAAAGATTAAGTTTAAATTTGGTCAGAAATTTCCGGGTCATCACACACTTGAATGCTCTCATATCATACTTTAATCTCAGCAACTTTCCTCTTCATAATCAAGGTAAAATACTTCTCAAAATCCTTGTTCAATTCCTTGTATAGTTGCTATCTTATTATACTTATAAAACTTGTAAAAACTAGAACTTGTTTTGGTGAACACCAAGCTTGTTTGAAAAACTAATCTAATCTTTCTAACTTAACTCTAATAACACTTATTTATATGTATTATGATGTTATATTAAGTTAATATAAGAACTTATAACTTGTACATATGAAGAACACCTTGAAACTTAACATATATCCTTTAATCTCCATTCGGTAAAAAGCTGGCTGTTTTGGGTTGGGAATTAAAAACCTATCTTAGACTTTGAGTTTGAGGCTAAGACTTTAGAAATATATTAATATATGTAAATAAGACTTCCAGTATTTTTTTCATGATTTTAGACAAAGTGGAAGTATTTTATCAAAAATCATATATTGGGTGGATGCCGTAATTTTTCCAAATCTGTCCACGAACACAAAAAGAGGGTAAAGCTCTAAAAATTACTACTTGGGATGAATGTTTCGAATTGGTTTTGTAAAATTTACTTCTTAATGAATCCATAGCAATTTGATTCACTTTAAACGGAGTTGTAATGAATATTTGGCGAGAAAACAAAATCTGCTAAAATTAACGTTGTATGGACAAAATTTATATTATAAAAACTATATTAACCATATCCTTGTTAACTTTTCCTATATCCTATATATATTTGGACATGTTATCAGTAGTATAACAAAATATTATAATCTTGGTTAATTCTGTGATTGTATATATGTATAATAATATTCTTGGTACGTCCTAACACAGTAAGTATACAATACGTTTTGATAAATCCTAAGACAATATGTACACAATACGTCTTTGTTAATTCTAAGACAATACGTATACAATACATCTCTGGGTTGATGCAAAGACAATACGTATACAATACGTCATGGGGTAATTCTAAGATTATATATATATATATATATATATATATATATATATATACCGATTATTAGACTGTTGGACTTTTCGGACTATTTTGGACTACTAACAAAGGACTACTAACAATGGACTACTAACAAAAAATGTTAAAAATTATTATATAAGTATTCTATGAACTTGCTTTATTTTATTCATATGTCGTATTATTATCTGAATCGTTATTATTGTTATAGGTTCGTGAATCCAAGGATGACAGTCATATTTTTAATAAGTTGAAAACTTATTATTAATATACTTTTACTACTGTGAGTATATAGTCCCATTTTTAAACTCTACAAATATGTTGGGATGAGAATACATGCATTTTATGTTTTACACCATAGACACAAGTACTTAAAATATATTCTACGTTGAGTTGTACCACTTTGCATATCTTCCCTAATAGCTTGGTAACTAATATTTACATATTGTAAGAACATGTATACGCGAATCCTATTGATAGATCTATCGGGTTTGACAACCCCAACCGGGCTAGTCGCTCTAGTATAGTAAACGGTTGTATAGTACTTCATTTTTACTACACCATAGACACAAGTACTTAAAATATATTCTACGTTGAGTTGTACCACTTTGCATATCTTCCCTAATAGCTTGGTAACTAATATTTACATGTTGTAAGAACATGTATACGCGAATCCTATTGATAGATCTATCGGGTTTGACAACCCCAACCGGGCTAGTCGCTCTAGTATCGTAAACGGTTGTATAGTACTTCGTTTTTACTACACTTGGTACAGTGTAGGGAGATTTCATAATAAAGGGAATATGCCACATTAATGGTTAAGTATGGTTACCGAAGCGCTCAACAACTTATATAATACTTTCATACAATTGCGAGTGTACATATATTTATAACTATGAAATCTTGTTTTCTATATTTATATTGATGATAAACCTATATATCTCACCAATCTTTGTGTTGACTGTTTACGCATGTTTATTCTCAGGTCCTTAAGAAAGTCTTCCGCTGTTGCATTATCTGAGCAAGCTGTGCATGGAGTCTCATACTTTTATTTATATAAAGTGTTGCATTCAATAAAACCTTTGTCATGTATTATATTCGATTGTTACGTCACGTGTGTAGTATTTGGAAACCGATGTATTTTGGGGATTATTTCTTAAATAATCGTCCACTTGTTTAAAACATGCATTATGTATAATAATGATGTGCTTTTTATGAAACGAATGCAATATTTTCTAAAACGTATCATATAGAGGTCAAATACCTCGCTATGGGACCAATGAGAACGTACTGCGTTTATAGTAATATGGACGGGTTGTTTCAGCTTAAGTGTGTTGGTACTTGATGATCAGACTAAGGATATCTAGATAAGAATTAAGATCACAAGTTGTTGATTAACAC